>NC_136615.1:30044341-30236841 GCF_933228915.1 Telmatherina bonti
ATTTTATATATATATATATATATATATATATATATATATATATATTTTTTTTTTTTTTTTTTTTTTTTTTTTTTTTTTTTCAGCAATTGTTCCTTTTTCTCCAGTTATCTGAGTGACTGTAATAAATTCAGCCTTTTCTTTAATGAAAGGGGACAAAGACAACTGAGGACAACTGTAATGCAATTTTTATGTGGTTATTGGACACAATGCCACTGTCCTCCCAGCTTGTCTGCTGGGACAAATAGGTGTATGTATATACAAAAAAATAAACGGTCTGGCTGGTGTGGTACCTACACCAGCACTTTGCTGCTCATTCTTTTCTATCAGGAATGCAATGAATTCTAGGATAGGAGAGGGTGCATAGGATGCATTGTTTGTAGCCTTCATATTGTCTAAAACTAATGAGAAGCCAAACGAAGGGTGGATTTGAAGGAGCCTTTGAATCGGACAGCACTTTGCGCGCCACTATGACGTATGCGGTCGACAAATCTGTACTTGGAAGCGTGCAGACCCTAAATTGAGACACAGCAAGTGACGTGCATTTCCAGAGACGCTGCTACCCAGCAACGTCCTGAGGCTGTGAAACCACACTGGACAACTTTTTACATCTGAGATGTGACGTTGCATCAGTGTTTCGCTTCATGCTAAAAAACGCACCAACTGTTCTGCAAAGAATTGCAAGAAAACGTTAAAAAGTTCTGTAGTGTGTATTTAAAGTTGGTTGTAACTTTGCTGGAAAAAAAATCTGTTAAATGATAGGAATGAAACACATAAAATAACACAAAACACAATTTCTCTTAGAAATGCCTTAGAGTCAGTGAAATGGAGGTTACTCATGTAGCTAATAAGTTTACAACCAAGACATCTGTTGATTGCATACAACATACATGTTGTACACAACATACAGTTGTCGTCAAATTTATTCATACCTTCTCCTTAAAGAAGAGGCTTAATTTACAACAGTCATTCAAGTAACCGGAGAATTAAAAACAATAAATTGTGTGGCAAGTGTAGGGGAGGACCATTAGTCTGACAACGCCAACTGGAATTTCACCCCCGTAAACTGCCAACAAGGCCACAGATTCAGTTAACTCCCTCGACAGCAACTGTGGTTTTCACAATAAAATACTATTTTTATTTTACAAAAATGAAAATCTCTAAAAATCAATGGATAAAAGCAAACATTTATAAAATCCTACTATTGTGCAGACAGGAGATGGGTAGATCATTATGTAGTGATGTTATGTAGTGGGAAGGAAGTAAACAAACAAACAAAAAAAAGCCTGTAGCACTTTATGCAAGGATCTGCATCCAACTGGACAGTCCACTAGCATCTTCCTACGATGTCCTCTGCTGTTTGATTTCGTGCTTGTGTTGTTCTCACTCATATGTAAGTCGCTTTGGATAAAAGCATCTGTTAAATGATTGTAGAATAGAATCACACTGGAGATCAAATGAGAGCAACCTGTCAAATAAATAAAATTAAACATGCAAATGGCAAACCAAAATAAACCACTAATAAAATCAAATATATAATAAATCAAAACAAACAAAAATGGTTTAAAGGCAGGTTGCCTCTCTGTAACCACCAGTAGAAGCCCAGCCATGCACAAGGTCACCAAGGAGTAGTAGGAGTGATTGGATGTCAGACGGGAACCGTAGCCACTGACTTAACAGGATGCAGCAAACCAGATCCAATGACTACTGAGAACCAGACAAGACACCGGAGCTTCCAAGTGCCCTGTAACTGTGGGTATCCTCCCTGGGAGCAAAGTGCAACCTACCCCACAGAAACAAAGATTTGCAGCCAAACAAAATGCTATGAGGCTTAGATGGCTCAGCTCACTTGGCAGCCCAGTGGCGGCCACAGCTGGCAGACTCCCACGCTGCAGGGAAACAGAGTGAGTAACCCAGAGACTAGAATGCCAGTCGTTCACAAATGAATCTTACTTACAGATTGTCACTGGCCAGAAACAACCACACTCGCTGCTAAGTTGCAGTAGAATGGATCCAGGAGACAGACTGAGGAGTAGGCACACCTGCCCAACTATAAGGCTCTCTGATTAGTGTTAATAGCTTACACCAGGTGAATGCAGATTGGTGTGGAAAGGTGAAGCCTTTCAATAGGGCTTTCCAATACTGCATAAGCTAATGATTTGTCTGTTAATCTAACGCTCCATCCTTCCCTCACTCGTGAATAATACCATCGAACACCTTTTCCAAGTCCACAAAGCACATGTGAACTGGTTGGGGGAACTGCTATGCCCCCTCCAGGATCCAGAAGAGGATGTAGAGTTGGTCCACTGTTCCATGACCAGGATGAGACTGCTCTTCAATCCAGGGTTTGACTATCTGATGGACTATCCTCTCCAGGACCCCTGAATAGATTTTTCCAGGGAGACTTAGAAGCGAGCTCCCCAGTAATTGGGGCACATCCTCCGATCCCCCTTCTTTGACTGCCAAAGATATCTTTTGTAAACACAGTGTTCAGAGAAAGCCAATTGGGTGTGCTTGTCAAAATATCCCGAAAATCTGAGGGCGGGCTCTGAGTGTGCATCCCAAAGACACCCCAACGCATGCACCCAGCAAAATCAACCCTCCACTTACATTTCATTGTCCTTAAAGTTGAGCCAAATTTCTCCATAATGCCGAGACCACGGGGCTCCTCGCTGTAGTTGGAAGACAGCTTGTTAAGCACCTCAGCCCAGAAGATAGGAGAGTGCACCTTCAAGTCCGCCAGCTCCTCTTCATACTCAAAAAGTGTGTGGTAGGATTGAGGAAGTCTTTGAAGTTTTCCAAAGACCCACAACGTCCCAAGTCGAGGTCCGCATCCCCCCATCCCCAGTGTACACAGTGTTGACCAAGCATTGCTTCCTCCTCCTGAATCGCAGGATGGTGCACCAGAAATTTCTAGAAGCCTTACGTCATTCTCCATGGCCTCCAAATTCTTCTCATGCCTGAATTTTGCCCTATACACCAAAGTCAAATTCCACTTAGCCTGCCGATACCCATCACCTGCATCCAGAATGATTTCATATGTTATGAATTAAACTCACAAATACGAAGTGGGTCTATCAGACCCATGAACACTGGCTAATTAACATAACTTTACAACACACAAGGGTTAAACAGACTAACATCTTTTCCATGACTACAGGATGTATCTTTCCACATGGTTGCTTAAGAAATGAGAAGCTACTCATTGCATCAATTGGGGTTAATTAACTTGTTGCCAGCTGCAAGATAATCACCATGCAGTAACGATCCAAAAGACTCCTACCTGTGTGTTTAATCCAGGTGATGGCTTTCTTGTTGGCCTAGCGGTGAATCTAGCTTTAGAAGCATCATCCAATATGTGAATCACTGCAGCGGCACAGGATGTAAGATTCTCCAAGCAAATTGCTCAGATTTGTTTGACGTCATAGCTGCTGATTCACACTGAAAACTGCTTGTCAGCTCTTCTTTTGTGTAGATTACATTAGACAGATAATTACTGCCAGTTATTACATTGAATGATAAATGTCTTTCTAATTAAGAGGTAACATAATGATGCACTTGCTTGCTATTAATAAAATGCAGCTTGTTTAATGTTTATTGGCATAAATTAGTTCACATAAACTGGAATAAACAACAACACTTAGCTGTATGTAATAATTAGCAGTTGAATTATTGAGGGAATCATTAGCCCGGCTTGTAATGACTGGTTTTGGCTGCACTTATGTTCAGCTGCAACAAGGATGAACAGTCATTTTCTGACTGAGTTATTTCTGACTGACTTTTGTGAAAGATGTAAACAATGAACATAACTTGTTGGTCCAGTTTTGTTTACTGGCTTTATAAAGCGTATCTTTTCTAGGACTGTCTTCATTTGCCTACATAATGTTGCCAAAATGAGGGACATTTTGTCTCAGAGTGATACAGAAAAAACTACTCTGTGTATCTGCACCTTCAAGATTGGGCTGTCCAAAAAACTAAATGCTCTGATGGGAATTAATGTTAGAAATCCTGTTTTTCCCAATTTTTACTTCTCTTCATCAGCTTCTGCTGGCTCCAGAATGTCATCAACTACTGAAGTTTGGTAGATTTTCTGTGACGAGCCCCCTGACGACCAATTCAGCATCCATGTTGTATCTGGTCTCCTCTGTGGGCTCTCTATAGCTAGTAAAAGTCAGTTCAGTATAGACTCTTATCTTTTGCTTAGTCATTTTCTCTCTGTTTCTTGCTTCCTCCGATGATGTTCTCTTGGGTTTCTTGGATTCATGTATCAGCCATTGTGCAGCTTCTGACATGTTGATATCCATTTGCTAGCAAGTGAAACTCAACTGGGTACCATACCTGTCAAGTATGCTGTTTGGGACGAGAAACTCCAGTATTTTAACCATCTTGCCTGCATCTTTCCTGCATTGTCATGTTCCCATAAATTTCCCAGAATACGGGGAGACTTTAAACCAATATGAGGAGTCAAACCCCCGACCCTTGAGAACAATAAACATGTGGCAACCACTTCCACTTCACTTCCATTGCCTAGCAATACTACAAGCAAGCAAGCACCAACCCTTCCATCGCCGACTGACCCAAGGAGAGGAACCTGAGCCCGACACATCGCTTTCTCCCACTGCGTTGCCAAGAGGGAGAAAAAGAGCATACTTGACAATGTGGGTACACATTGTAAAACTTTCTAAAAAAATAACACTCTGAAATACATGGAAAATGAACATACAGGATGGACAGAAAACTTGGTGTTGAGCATCTATGCGCCCTTTGATGATGTGTTGTTTTCAAATGAGTTGGCTCTTGGAGCATACTGAAAAGAAGCAAAGAAGAAGCTATGAATCTGTATTTAATGTATTTGTCTAATTAATGCTGTCTCCAGTGTTGCCCTGTATTAGCTCTCTTTCTAAAAAAAAATGTGTAAAATCACAATTTCCACCACTGTTGCCTGCAACTAAGATGGAAGCTCTAAACTCTACACTGCCCACTAGTGGAATTATTGTCTAATAACCATACCAACGTAAAGGTGCATGGGAATATTAAGCTGTCATTTTGACTATGTTTGACATGGACATAAAGGTTTGCAGGTGACAGTTGTAAAATCTGCTGGTGGATCCAGATGAATATAGCCATACAAGGGCATGGAACAGGGACTAATGATATCTTTTCTTTCAAAGGGCTCAATTTTTGGAAATAATTAGCTGATTATTAAAACTTAAGTTGTCATCAAATGTTAAATGTGTAAAAAAAAAACAGCTGATGATTTTTTTTAGTGTTGCTGTAAACTATACATAGAAGTGCAGCACATGCTTCATTCATTGACATTTGGGGCATCTGAAGTTTACAAGAACGGAAGATAAGATCATGCCTAATTCGGAATAGGCTATTTAGGAATTCATTTTATATATATATGTATATATATATATATATATATATATATATATATATATATATATATATATATATATATATATATATATATATATATATGTGTGTGTGAATAGACGGATACTAATTCATCAATCATGAGATCATGTTATGCTTTTTATTTGTGTTTTATTTGGGTGAACTGGACTGCAGTTTTAGAAATTCCTTCAGATTGCTTTGCTGTGAATTGAAGCGATACAAATGAGGCTGAAATGGCCATTCTCTTCTTCAGGCTTTTTAATGGTCTATGTTTTGTGAAAAATCCTGTCTTTTGACTTTCCTAAAGTATATTCATAGGTAGCAGCCTTACAGAAATAATGGACCTTTTGAAGAAAAAAAAAGCACAAACGTGATACCTTAAGATGGATTAGAGGATTTCTACAGATGAAGACGAGTTGTCTGAGTTGGCTTTGATTCGATGTTGCCCCTTTGCAAGCCAGTTAAATGGTGGTGACAGAGTTAAACAGGGCTGCGGTTCATTTTTAACAATTTATTTTAATTAAGAAGCAGACTGATGCAGGTCTGATAGCAGATGGAGGAGTCTGGCAGCCAGATTTGACGAGATTCCCTCCAATGACCCATTTGACTCCTCCACTTCCTCCCTCATCACTTCATCCTCCTCCCTCCTGTCATCCTTCAGGGTCGCGGGGTCACGTTCTGGCCCCCATCCCTCAGCCGCGTGGAAGAGACAGGCGTGAAACGTAAGACGATGCTGCTATACTGCAGTGAAGACTCCCTCCACAAAGTGAAGACGTAATCAACCCCTGACAGCTGCTCAAAAAAAACAAAACAGGCAAACAGTAGGTTCCTAAATCTTCATTAGTCAACAGTAAATGAGGTTTGCTTTACACTGCAGCACACTGCAACACATGCACAGCATATCTATTACACCCTAACTGAGAACCATGGTAATGGTGTCTATTGATTTCCTTTCTCTCGTCTACTAGTCAAGCATGTAAAGGTTTGGACGGCGGGTAATGAAATTACCTTCACTCTTGAGGACGTCAGAAAATTGCTACAGCTGGAAAGAGGGCCCCTTACTGAGCACATGCGGTAAACATGGCACCTGTTTGCATCACCTTAACACACCTCAATGGCTGAGCTTCCTGTCTCAATCAACTCTCTTTCTTTCCTTCCTGCTCACATCATCACGGCAGTAGTTCATTTATTATTCATCTCATCAGAAGCGCTAAATGATGTAAATGACCTTCTATGAACTGTATGGGAGTCCATTTGGACACTGTCAGACACCATTAGACATTCAGCACCCGGCTGCTGGAGAGGGTCAACTGTCTCCGCTCGGCACTGACAGATGAAGTCTGACTGGGCTTTGTTTTCAAGAAGAGATCTGATGATTTCAGACGCTTTTTAAAGCTTCTGGTGGCTCTAAGAATAGAAACAGAGGCCAAAAAAAACCCAGAAGCTATACATAAGTGTGTATGCTAGGCATAAGTGAGTCACCAGGAGGTGTGTGTATGTGTGTGTTTTCTACATTTCCTCCCTGTGAGCTCGCCGCTCTGAGTCAGTAAACACAATGCCGCCTTTAATTAGCTCTGCGGTTCTAATTGATTAAAATTCCCTGCGGCGCAATTATGAGATTTCATAGAAACGCTTTCACCCCTTTTCTCCCTCCCTCCCCCTTCTTCTTGTGACTTTCTAGCTCAGTGAATTTTCTGTTAGTCCACCGTCTTTCTGCCTGATTTTCGCATTATTCATGCCCAGGCTGATTGAATGGTCAGGGAAGAAACACGGTTATTCCTCTCTGGTCACAGTTCTGATGCTTCTACACTGTTACAAAGGTAGCAGGTCATCTGTCTGCATGTGTTCCACTCTATGTGAATATCAATGGATTGGTGCTTCCAAGTAAGTACATAACATTTAACTAAGATTAGCCTGTGGTTCAATTCAATTCCATTCAGTTTGTTTCAGCTTTATTGTTTCATGCCAATTCATGACAAATTCATCTCAAGGCACTTATAAAGATCTGTTCCAATTAATTTATTATGCAATTCAGTGCATTTCACTTGAATCCATTAATAATCCAGTTAAACGAAATTGATTACATACTCCACATTAGTTCTGTTCATAATTATTTTTTGTTGGCATAATCGGATTTGGCTTGAAAAAATGTTACTTTTAGGCCATTTCGCAGCTGCAGGTGAAATAAAAACTAGCATTTTGATTTAATTGATACTTGAAACGGGCTGCACGGTGGCGCAGTGGTTAGCACTGTGGCCTCACAGCAAGAAGGTCACTGGTTTGATCCTTGGCTGGTTTGGTCAGTGGCCTTTCTGTGTGGAGTTTGCATGTTCTCCCCGTGTATGCGTGGGTTCTCTCTGGGTTCTCCGGCTTCCTCCCACCATCCAAAGACATGCATGATAGGTTAATTGGTTCCTCTAAATTGCCCCTAGGAGTGAGTGTGAGCATGAGTGGTTGTTCGTCTCTCTGTGTGGCCCTGCAATGGACTGGTGAGCTGTCCAGGACAGGACTGGTGCCTGTCGCCCAAAGCTGGCTGGGATAGGCTCCAGCTTCCCCGCAACCCTGAATTGGAATAAGCGGTTCGGAAAATGAATGAATGATACTTGAAACCATGGACCTGTACAAAGAACTGTTGATAGCTATCTTCCTTCTGCCATGTTCTGTTCTTGGGATCATTTTTAGACATGGCTGAATAAAACCATCCTCTGGAGCTTGATATGCCTTTAACAAAAGGACACACGTATAAGGAGATTAGATGCTTTTAGTGGCTAACTTGTCTTTTTGACACGCAAAGATTCAGTTCACTTCACATAAAGCAGAGTCGAGACTTTTTGGTTAATCATTGTCATTAGTGGGACTTGTATTTATCATATGTCAGAATTAAAAAGGCTCATATAAAGGTAAGTAATATGGGTCTACCAGTTGCTGTTTGATACTTTGTGTGGTAGTACAGGGATCAATGTCTTATTCCTCAAGAAGCTCTGGCTCATTGTTTTCATCCTCAGAGGACTCAGTAGCTATGGTTCCATCCACCTTTGAGTTACGCAAAACCTAAATATTGCATTACAAAAATGGTACTGAAAACAGCTTAATTTAAAAAAAAACAAAAAAAAACCTCTGAAATATCACTGAAACGTTTTAACACTTTCATGAGGGGGGTTTTCAGACATGTCGATATAGAAATATATCACAAAACTGTAATGGAAGCATTTTTTTTTGCATTTACACATCATCAGATGACGCAGAGGGTCACATGACCAGTTCATTTCAAGTAAAGAGAGTGTGGTGTGTTTGGATGGAGGAGGACACAGAATCTTTTAACAAATGATAAAAAGGGAAAACATTATGTCAATCCTTGATCGGAAACAGTGAAATGTAGAGTTTTACAAGGAATTAGAAAGGAAAACGAGGGAATGGGGCTTTGAAAAGCTGTGGAAAATCCTCCCCAGCTGGTTGAAAACCCTGAAAAAAACGCTACCTGGCATGAGTCATCATTTTTGTAAAATCTCATCATGCAGATGAGATTTTACAAGATTTAATGTTAACACTCAAAATGAACAAACCAGACATAATATCTCACACAAATAACTTGAAACAAGCTAAAGCAGCATTTATTTCCTAACTTGGTGGTGGATTGGATTTTTGTGGACCACACTGACTTGCCCGGCGAGCTCCATGTTGCTTACTGACATGTTGTGTAATGACATTGGGGGTGGGGGTTTGTCTGCACCTAATCTGCGCACGTCTATCACTTCTATTTAAAAAAACCCCCAAAACAAACCCATTTCCAGTCTCTGTTTGCTAACATTTTCATGTTTTAGCTTACTTTAAAATCAACTAGCAGCCTTGCTAACCTCCTGTATCAATCAAACTGCCTCATGTAGCTTTAGCTTAGCCTCCTTTCCACCAGCATGTCCAGGTCAGTACTGGATGCTTTGGTTCAGTAAATCCTGACCTCTGTTGAATTATCATAGCAACCTCACCCACGCCTGGCAATGTCATTCAATTCAGCTTTATCTGTATAGCGTCACTTCACAGCAATGTTGTCTCTAGGGCACTTTACAGACACATCAATTCAAGCCAACTCACAAATAGCCTAGCTAATAGAAACTAACAGATTGCATTGAATCTTGACCTTAATACAATCCCCCATCCTGAGCTGCATGAGGCGGCAGTGGGAAGGAAAACTCCCTTTTAACAGGAAGACAAAACCACCAGTAGAACCCAGCTCGGGAAGGGCAGCCATCTGCCTCGACTGGTTGGGGTGGAGATGACAGGAAAGACAGATCAACATGTACCATGTACAGAAAAATGGAGAAAAATGTTAATGCTCAAAAAGAGCAAGGAATTACTGCTTCAGTTGATGTCCCCATGGCTGCATAACTAATGGATGGCTAGACTACCCCTGATTATAAGACCATCACTTGGACATAGCGACAGATGCATCGTAGCATAATAGCATGATGTCATAGTGGTGGCACAACTTTCTTGAATTATAAAAAAGAAGAAGGAGACATGGGAAGAGGTCTTCTCCTCTACATGTGTTGAAGGAAGGATACATTGAAAACCTGCAGTACTGTTTTCTGTGGGACCAAATTGAATATCCTTGACACAAAGTATCAAGTTCAGCCATATATACAAAATGTCTGCCTTGGTCAAGTAAATCTAGCTGGCACAGTTTGGTACACAGAGCACGCTTTTACACGTAATGATGCTGGACAGGACAGGGTTAAAAACAAAACAATTGGTCACCACCATACCATTCTCAACCCCAAAGCCAAAACACCTCAAGGGCCTGTTCTATCTGCAGGTTTTTGCTGTTTCCCTGCTCCAATACACCTGACTGAAATTAATGGGTGATTGTGTAGAAGTTGCCAACAAACTTTTGGATCTATTTTATTTAAATCAGGTGTGCTGGAGAAGAAAACAACAAAACCTCCAGGCTAGCGGCCATCAAAGTCTGCAGTTTGACACCCCTGACCTTAGTATGGCTACCAACCTCTGATGCCACTATATGAAATTAGATGAGTAATTTTACTACCATGATAAAATTTGGTTCATAATCAACATTTTTCTCATTTACATTGTTTTTGTAAACTAAAGGGATAATCTTTTATTCGTCTCTTTAGGTGAGAATTTATTATTTCTAGATTGAAAGAATTAAAAAGATCGACACTTCATGTGAAAAGCTAAAAAAGCAAATAAACAATGGCAACAGTGAAAAGCAAAATGATTGAAAACCAAACATTCACCTGAAGACAATTAGAGTCCAACATTCCCTAAAAACAACAATCTTTGGTGAAGAAATTTTTCAATAAACCAGATTAACATTGGTCTATTGTTACCAAAGTGGAGAGCAGTGCCAGAGCTAACGGGGCTACAGTTTGACTCTAAGCTAGCTCTTCTCCTGGACAAGCAAGTAACAACACAAATGTTTACGTTACTCAAGCATGTTCCACAAAGTGATGATAATGTTTTGCTCAGTGTGTTTTGCTAGTTTGTAGACAAGGCTCAACTGCAAACCTTCACCCTTTGCCCCTCTAATTAATTCATTTTGTTTTGATTTCCAGTTAACCCTTTATGGGGCACTCAATGAAATACCTTGAAATTAGAAATTTTAACCTAAAATTTTCCTTCTGGTATGTACCAAGACCTCCATTCTGTTGTTACATTAACAAAAAAATAAAAATAGTTTCATGCTGAATATGAAAGAAAACAAAGTTACTTGCCCCATAAAGGGTTAAAACTTGTCTCCCTACAGTTGTTGTTCTTTCAAACTGATTTTTCATCACCGTTCAGTCAATACAAACTCAGTGTAAACAGTGTTAAGATCAACACTACTTTGTTCCTCTGGTTTGGCTCATGGCTCCGTGTTACGCTGGTGCCAATCACATTAAGATCATTGTTGTGGTGTTGATTGCGTTTCGTTTTCTAAATGTCCTTTTTATGCAAAGTAAATCATCTTAAAAGTTTCTAAAAAGTGCAACAGAATAACTTTTGTCTTAATTTGAACATTGTATACGTATGTAGTTTTCTGTGTGCAATGTGCAACTGTGTGTTAAAAAGCAACCTCATCACAATTCAGACAGGCAGTGCACATGCCCAGCAGTGCCACAGCTCAACATCCTGGCATTATTGGGAAGGAAAAGGCCTGTGATGAGAAGCCATTGCACTCCATTGAAATAACGCTCAAGCAAATTACTCTTTGAACTTGACTACAGGCTACATAGCCTCATCACGGAGTCATTGCAGTCAGAATAGCGGAGCAGCAATAAAGCATCCTCACACGTGTTGAGACAGCTCATGAATAAGAATGAAGAACAGGCAGCAATCAGAGACAGGGTGTAACAATGGAGACAAAAGGCAAGTCATTATGAGACTTTGTTTGTCTTAACTGTTCATCACACTTGTACACATGTTCTGGAGAGTTGGCAAATTATTGGCCGAATGTGAAGGTCAAGAAGTCATAATATAAAGATTTACCTGGATTAACTAATCCTAACAAGATCAGGCTAACTTGTGTTACAGTGCTGGTTAGCAGCGAGATAAGTCAACCAAAACTACTTGATTATAGCTACAATCGCATTCATGGTTACACCAAATGACCAACCATGAACACACATCTTAAGCCATGTATTTCCTGAATTCGAATCCGAATTCGTTTGGTGCACTTACAACTCCGCAAACGAAGCGGACTTCCCAAGCAAACAGACTTGGATTCAAATAAAAAAGGCTTTTGTGAATGTGTGTAAGCACCTGTGCATAACTAATCTCTCATTCTCTCGTGGAATTATAAAAAGACACTCCTGCTTACCTGGAGGAGAGCTGATCTGGAAGCAAGCAGGGTGAAAGTGGCAAAGAGGACTGGTAATTATAATGTGGTTTAAATGACAGTTTGTGAACTTTGTGAAGTTTGATAACCTTGAGTCTTAAGATTGTTGAAGCTCAGTTGAACCAGGGTGAGTTGAAACTCACCCTGGTTGGTCTTGGGGAGGTTTTCCTTCTTTTTAATCTACTCTTTTTATTCATTCATTCATCCATTATCCTAACCGCTTAATCCAATGAAGGGTCGCGGGGAGGCTGGAGCCTATCCCAGCCGTCTTTAGGCGAAAGGCAGGGTACACCCTGGACAGCTCGCCAGTCCATCGCAGGGCCAAACAACAGTTTTATCTGTTCTTCTGCTGCACTGAGTTACCTCTGCCTGCCTGGTGATCAATTAGGATTTTAGACTGGACTGAATTTAGTGGTTTTTATTGCATATACTTTTGGCATTTTTATTGCTTCATTTTTGATTGGTTTGCTTTGTTCTGTACCAGTTAAATCATACTAATTCTTGGAAGCAGTACAGGTGGCAGCCAGGTACTACATGCTGTGTAATGCGCAGGAGACAATAACTAGTCCTGTCCTGCTTGGTTTGCTGAGATGCTTTGCCCAGTGGTGTCCTTACAGGGGAAGCTTTAGGGGGCCACAGCCCCTGTGCTCTCTCTTTTGGTGTTACATGTACCCTTAAAAAAGTAGGAACACAGCCTTTTTATAGCTCAAACGGGACAATCTAATCATACCGCTGCCTACTGTGGACAAGGGGTGGGAGGATATCCTAAAGAAGTGGCCGGCGATCATATATGCTACCATATTTAGCTACTTAGATGCTTCTGATGGTGAAGCGATAAACAACCGGTAAAGCTCTGAGGCGTATCAGTATCTATACAGCAATAAAGTCGGTCGCCTTTTGTTAAAAGAGGTGGGACACAATCTTATTAATCTTAAAGCAGACATAGAGCCCAGCCAAAACATTAAAGTCCTGCACCATCAAGCCTGTGTGTTAGTTTCAACGTCAGGTGAAATACAAACAGCAAGCTGGTTATCTGGTCATCTACGGACCACTTTGAGCTGGACATTTCATTTGACAAAGACTTTACATATACACACATGAAACACCTCCAGGATTTCTTTTTTTCATACATGCTTCCAACATTGGTGGATGAATGTTACGGGAAGAGGAGGAGGTTTCCAGGCTAAATGAAATGGGTAATCCGAGTAATTGGGGGCAGCTGTAACAATGAATTTATTGCAAAGAAGATTCAGATCTGCCCCAAATACCTGAATCTCTTGAAAATATAATAAGCCGATAACAAGTATTATGTGTACTACATACACAAATCATCCAGAGCACTTTATGAAGCTATGGAGAAAAACAACATTAAAACAACGTCTTAATTTTTGTTTTTTTAGGTTTTTGAGCAACATAAAACTGGAAAAATCCCCTTCGAAAACACATCCTGTACAATATAGAGACAATAATCAAAACGTTTTGTCCCCTAAATTCCATTTGCGTTTAAGTGCTTATCAGTGTGTAATTTATTTAACAGCAAATTAAATGTTACAGCTCTAAAAGTAGTATAGTACTTTGCCTGTTTAGACATCAGTGTTTAAATGCAGTTGTACCTCAGTTGTTTTCAGAAAATGTTCAATGAATGTAATAATGCTTAATGTCTTCTCTCTTTTCATTTGAAATAAGCTCAGCTCTTAAATTCACTATGCCTGCACAGAACTTGAACATTTTTGGCAACAATTTAATTGACACTGTCTGAGAAAGAATCTTGTACAGGATGCAGGTTTTCTGTTGTCAGCTGTTTGTCGACAATGTGAAATCAGCTTACATACAACGTTTTGGGGTTTCTCTTTAAGTTCAGATTTTATGTCACATTTTTCTCAATTTCTCATCCGTAGTCAGGCAATGGAAACTATACCGCTTCTCACAAGAACACGTTTTTTGTTTTAGATCCGTGTTCAAAACAGTGTTTAGCCACTGATTTAGCTTGGTCTGGTTGTTCATGCAGCTGCGAACAGCGCAACGGGTACCCAAACTGCGCAAGGCCATTTTTAGTAAACTCTATATTGTTAAATAAACACAAACAAAACAAAAACAGCATTTTACCTACTGAACTGAAAGCAAATTACTTTAACATAAACCGTGGTCTGTGCTTTGCCACCATGGTTAGCCAATGGCTTACTGCTATTTCTGAGGTCTGACAGGAAGTTGTACCCATAACTCACAGTAACACCACCAGGAATAAGTTGGATACTCAAAGTTGACTGAAAAAGAAGTGAGTGTATTCTGTGCACATGCGTATACCCTGGACTACACCACTGTTTGCCGGTGAGCAAAAAAACAGAAAGTGAACTAACAACTTTAATAATATGTGTTATAAAATAAGTATTCTCCACTTTAATCCAGTTTACCTGGAAAAAGATTTCAAACAGGTTCTTCTGAATGTCAACAGTGAACATTATTCAGGAAGCACTGCACAGGAGTGATTTTTAACACTTTGCTCCTGAAAATTTATATATTTCTTTAGCAGTGTGTGAGAATACATGCAAATGAAAATGACAGTTGTTGTTGGTACAAAACCCTTGTTTTAGGTCAGACATATTAGGTAACTAATCTTTTTCAATCTGCATGCATGGTCCACAGCTGGATCAGCAGTATCCCAGCATGCCTCAGTTCACATCTCTCTGGCCAAAACCACCTCATTCTGCATGTAGTCAGGAGTAACTCAGACACAGCTTGATGTCTGGCATAGAGAGAAAAGATATTGGATTCATAATTAAGTAGTTAGAGGAGTAAAATAACTTTCAGGAAACTGTTTTAACATAATGACTCTACAGAGCTTCCACTTTTTCCACTTTTTTTGAGATAACATAGATGTAGAATTTTTTTTTTAGCCACAGTGAGGTCCAGTTGGCTTCACATGACTCAGTTTGCTGCATGTATTTCTGAAACCATGGACATTAACCTGCTGCTACAGTAGACATTACCCTGAGTTTTCTCCACGTCAGTCCCATGGGTAAAGATCTACACAGTCTAGATTTCCTTCATAGGCTGGTTTTTTTGGGGGGAAAAAGGGAAAAAGATTCTGGAAGCACTTTGGAAAATATGTAATTTGTATCCATCTTTATTCCAGCTGCAAGAACTGTGACCACAAGGTCTCATCATGGTGTAATCTGGACCTGTGTGATGTTGACTTCCGTTACACTTGTTTGAGAAGTTTACAAGAGGAGAGCAGCAGCAGACACATACACATCATTTCTACACTTTAACTGCAACAGTTTTCATCTGATACATCATTTCTCACGTCTGTTCAAACACAAAAACACAAAGTGGGATTGATGCTGCTCTAACATCTATCCGTTTGCTGGCCCAGCCAGCATGCCCATGTAGGACCCATCTGGGCCCTGATAAGGGTCTCATGTGGGTTTGTCCACAGTTTCCACAATAGCCTCTCCTGTGTTTGTCCATATGGGTGTCAAGGTGGTTCATACTGGGTTTCAGCTGGGGCCTAACTTGGGGTAAATTTAGCTGCTGAAATAGACTTCCTATGTTGGAGCCACATTTTCATAAAACTACAGGTGTCACTATGCTGAGAAACAATGGCAGGTGAGTCCTGGGACTGGAACAGTGAAGTCTTACATGTCATCTTGCAGTTGCATACCCTGCTTAACTTGTGAAAAGCATAAAACCAATCGGGGACCTCCTTGTCATGTTTGTGCTGCTCTTTTTTTTATTTTTTTAAATTTTTTTAAATTTAATTTATTTTGTCTACTGAAGTAAAACTTGTTTCTTGTAGAGGATTTAAACCGTCAGCCAAGTCATAGGTTACATGTGTCAGATAATTAGTGCATCTTTACATAAGCCGGACTACTAAAAATGCCTCTGGATCAGACCTGGGTGAACAAGTCGCTGGTGGGACCAAGCCAGCATGGAGGGAAAACTTTCGGATGTCCAGAGACAAGGTGGTTCTTTCAGAGGAACTTCTACCCTACTTAAAGGGGAAAAAGACAACCATGAGATAACCAGTGAGAGTCCAAAAAAAGTTAATCTGCACATTGTATTATTTAAGTGAAGGGAGACTACAAAAAACCACAAATGCATTTGGCTTCTCTCAGTTGACCGTGTCAATAATTGTGATGATAAAAGCCATCAAAAAGCACCGGGTCCAACATACATTAAGCTTCCCCTCCTAGAGCCTGAGACTAAAACACTTGTGTCCGGATTTTTGCAAAATGAAAGCCTATCTCTAAGGGAGAGCCCGGCCACCCTGCAGACGAAACCCATTTCAGCCGCCTGTATACGAGATCTCGTTCTTTCGGTCACGACCCACAGCTCATGACCATAGGTGAGGGTAGGAACGTAGATCGACTGGTAAATTGAGAGCTTCGCCTTCTGGCTCAGCTCCTTCTTCACCATGATAGACCAGTGCAGAGTCCGCCTTACTGCAGATGCTGCACCAATCCATCTGTCAATCTCACTCTCCATCCTTCCGTCACTCGTGAACAAGACCCTGAGATATTTAAACTCCTTCACTTGAGGCAGGACCTGACTCCCGACCTGGAGAGGGCAATCCACCCTATTCCCGCCGAGGACCATGGTCTCAGATTTGGTGGCGCTGATTCTCATCCCAACCACTTCACACTCGGCTGCGAATCGCTTAAGTTAGAGCTGGAGATCACGGCCAGGTGAAGCCAACAGGACCACGTCATCAGCAAAAAGCAGGGACCCAATCCTGAGGCCACCAAACTAGATCCCCTCAACACCTCGGCTCTGCCTAGAAATTCTGTCCATATAACAGGATCGGAGATAAAGGGCAGCCTTGGCGGAGTCCAGCCCTCACCGGAAACGATGTTTGTGCAAACATCTTTACAGTAAATAAGTAGTATCAGCAAAGTGTCAATCCCATATAAATAACAAAATGTATGAAACAACTAGCAGCACATCAAAAGGGAACTGTGCATAAAATAACTCATGAAATAGCAAACAGCAATGAGACTTGGTTGGGAACGTTTGGTAGGGGGGGTTGTACACTGTGTTACTGCCCAACAGTTCAGCAAAGGCAATAAACTTTTAGAAAATGGTGGAATCCTGCTCAGAAAACGAAAAACACTTTGAGCAGGCATTGTCCTGTGTTCACCTTGGACGACAAAAACAATGAACCACTTCTATTGTTGGAAGAATCTCCACTTGGAAGAGTCAGATGAAGGTGTTGCACATCAGCTATTAGCAGGGGATATACTCTGAACTGCTTTGGAAATCGTCAGTCTGTAAGCCAGATTCATTAGCTTCAGATGCTGGCATACTGCCCAGTATTTGTTTACATAACTGAAAGTACAGCAACACAACAAGGCTGCCATTTCGTCCAGAGTCCACTGCCTGCCTATATTTTCCTTGAATTGTTTTGAACTTGGAGGTCATGTCTCATTTGATGGTGGATAGTGCTTGACAAGGGCCTCGTGGATGTAGACATATCTTCCCTGGCACGCCTGTCAATCAATATTTTCTTGGTACTATGAAGATTTATAATCTAAGGTTAATGAGGACGTAATCCCACGTCTTTGTCAGTCCATACAAATCAATCAAAAAGGCAAGGTTGCCATCTTGTGTTGTTCTACGGTTTCCCGTTTTTTCCCCCTTGCGGTTGGCACGCAATGCTTATGTTATGTTGTGTTTGCTGGTCGTATGAGGATGTAGGGCTCATCCAAAGTATGCTGTTGCAAAGTTTCACTGCCCACTAGTGGTCTGGCATGGACACTGCATTGTTCCTGGTCCTATTTATGTTTTCCCCTGCACAGTTCTCATTCTGCTGGTGTATACATGCTTTTTATTTTAATTTACAAAGGAAAAAATTATCAGTTTTGAGTGGAAATATTGATGTGTAAACATAGCCTAAAAGTACTGAAAGTGTGATCTGATCCTGGAACAAAAAAGTCCTACATCTTCATTTATGACTGCTGCCGCTGTCACTATTAAGTCTATCCCTATCGAACACATTAACCTGCGCACTAAAGCGCAAACAGCCAAGTGCTTTAATAATAACAAGAGGTTTTATGGAAAACAAGAGATTTTCTTTAAATTTATCCTCCCTGTAGTTGTACTGAAGCACTTTGGGATTTTCTGTGCTGCAGTGTTCCATGTGCCAGAGGGAACACCCCCAGGACCTGTAGCATTTCTTAACAGCTTCATTTGGTTGCATGCGTGGTGTCTGGCTGGGTGCCTTAACCTGACTGGGTCTTTTAGAGCTGCCAAGCACCACAGCATCAGCCTTATTATTCCCCTCTTGCTCCGACTGTGTAATTTGATCAAGTTATTCATAACATTTCAGCTGACGCCTCTCCCTAGAGTTAGTGTGACATTGCTATTTGCAGAGGATAAATGCATTATAGGATGGCCCACTGCTAGGAAATTGAGTATTAATATTTGCTCTTGATGTGATGTATATAAACAGACAGATTTGCAGGCTCTTGGTTCCTCTATTGACAAGCCATGGGGGGAAGGCGGCTGAATATTTTGAGCCGGTTTGAAAGACGGAAGATAGGATAATAATAACAACAATTCATGCCTGTGTTTTTATCTGCTAGGAAGGAAGCCTGCAGCTATCAGCGGGGTCCCGGTGGCACATCAGTCGTCACATTGGGCTAATTTCTCTCAGAAAGCATGCAGATGCAGGCGAAGAGGGAAAATGCAAATGAAAGCAGCAGTAGGGACCATTGCTGGAATTCAGTTGAATTGATCCAGCAAATTTATATATATATATATATATATATATATATATATATATATATATATATATATATATATATATATATATATATATATATATAACGTCTTGTTTGAGGGGAGAACCTCTTCTTTTTCAAGGTTTCCAATCTCTCCATGAATTCCACCCTAAAAAGAATAATAATAAAAGCCAAAATACAGCCCACATTCATAAAAGCCTTCCACGAAGAAAAGAAAGTGTTCGGTCCTTGGGGGCCCACAGACCAATGCTGCTTGCTGCAATCTACATTTTCCATTTAACACTGCCTCCTGCAATGCAGCCACTGTCAAAGAAAGTCAGAGCGCTGCGGTGGCCTTGCAGTTCAAATAACAGGGTTTGACTCTGAGGGCCTTTGTTGGGATGCAGTTTGATGTATGTTTGGCTACACAATAGCCTGAACCCAAACCAATGTCAGATAACACTTTATTTCTACAAGCGAAGAGTAAAAATTAACATAAGTGCAGTCAGTCTGGGTTGTAGATGTGAGTGGGCGATTTAAAAAATTTCCCCGTCAATACGATACCATTGGTACGTGTTCATTGATACTTATATAGATATTTATACCTATAGCCCCTTAATGGAAAAATTACGACTGTAAAGTGTGCATTGATATCTGCAAGGGTATTGTAGAAAATAAATAATGATAGAGAACATCACTACTTGAAAGAAAAAATTATACTGATGAATAAATTAAACAGCAGCATAAAAGACTTTAAAGTGATAAAAAATTGAAATGACAGATTATTATAAAATTAATCACATTTATCAAATGGAAAATTAAAAAATGTGGTCATTAATATGGTACATAATATAGACAAAACAACAGAATGTTAAATTGAAGCAATCTCAAAACAAAACATCATCCCTATCAGTATCGTTGTGACATCTGATAGGCTGCTATAATCATGTGACATATAAGAAATAGACTGCTGCTGGGCTGCACATGCAATTTATTGCCTAAAACTCTCAGAAGTGAAAATAATTGCCATGTTTTGCATCACAGTGGTATCTCAATACTAAAAAAAAAATCATTGAATCTGATATTTGGAGAGACAGATATCAAAGTTTAGATTCCATCGATACGCATAACCCTGGTTTTAGATTTGATTTGTTGTTCTTTTTCCTTTTAGATGTTGATGTAGAAAAAAACAAGGCCATGTGTGAGCTGTTATTGTTTTTGGCATACAAAATACACACTTCAGTACACTCACCAGCTACTATATTAGATCCAGCTTGTACCAGGTTTTACTCTTTTTGCCTTCTAAACTAACTCAAGTCCTATGACATATAGATTCATGAAGGGGCTTGAAACATACCTCAGAGATTTAGCACACTTTAAGTTGTTTTCACCAAATTCAAACCCCTGACAAATATTTCACACAACTGACTAAAACTGCGCAATAGATAATCAAAGTTAATGCTGCGTCAACACTTTAACAAATGTTTGGATTTACCTTGTGTGCAAGAAAGCCATTAGAAAGAAAAAGAAATTTAAGTTTGTGACATGGTGCATCATCCTCCTGGAAGTATCCATCAGAAGATGCTTCACTGTGCTCATTAAGGGATGGACATGGTGAGGTATGTACCTTTATGGCTTGGGTGAACCCTGTGGTATTGATTCTGAGGAGACCAAAGTCTGCCAACAAATGTATTAGAGAGAGATCCTGACGTCATAATGGATCAATGTTTTAATGATGGTTCCAGCAGATTCTGATCCTACCATGTGAACGTGGAGCTGAACTGGAGACTCATCAGACCAGCAACATTTCTCCATCTTCTATTGTCCAGTTCTGGTGAGTCTGTGTGAATTGTAGCCTCAGTTTCCTGTTCTTACTGACAGGAGGGAACCCGCTGTGGTCTTCTGCTGCTGGAGACCATTTGCTTCAAAGCTAGACTTTTTAGCATGAATCAGTCCCTGAGTATTGATTGTTTTTGACAACCTCCTCAGATATTTGTCAAAACCTTCAAATCAACCTTGAATGGGTGGAAAACAGTGGTTTGCTTTGGGGCTCTTTGGAGCTTACTGGCTTGTATAAAAGGCCTTAAACACTAAGACATGCTGACTGGACCAGTTTGATCAATTTATTTGCCTTTCAATCCATTTTCTGCAGCTTAGTCATGTCTGAGTCATGGTGGTAGCAAATTAAACAAAGCTCCCCACTTTGCTTCTTCTGCTGCTCCAGTGATTTTGATAAAAACTAACTGTGTTCTGCGTGTGCACTGAGGTCTCCTACCAGCTATATGAGCCCTGCATGAATCGACATTCACGTTACAGTATCTGCTCAATCTGAAAACTTTATGTAAAAATTAATTGTGATCCTTTAGAAGCAATTTCGCTCACCTTGTGTGTGTTAGATCACATGAAACAACCTGCATTTTATAAGTCCAGAATAGAGCTGGGTGGGAAAACATTAAAGTGTCTCTATGATGCACATTTCAGTCTAATTTATTTTAATATGCAAGTTCAGAAGGGAAAGAAATAATCAAGCATTTTTCCCAAACTTCTTTATTCAATTTGTATTGATCCTCTCAGATCAGCCTCTGCCAGAAACAAGTGAATAAAGAAAGCTCTGCCCTGTGTCTTGCAGGCTGCATCTGATTGGTCAACTGCTAGAAGTAGTTATACTGAATAGTGGGCGTGGCTTTCTTCTCTTGAACGTGCACAACCTAGAGAAGATGACCAATCACAGAGTCCCTTCCCTGGGACATCACTAAAATTTAAAAGTAGAAAAAAACTCTCTAAAACCAATAGTTTCCATCACTATGGAAACTGAACGTAAAGAGTGCTGTAAAACTCAAACATGCGTTTAAGTGATAAAAAAACAGTTGTTGTTTTTCAGCTCGGGGTCACTATTAGCTGCGTTTTCATTAGCTTTCTCAAAATAAAAGCGATAGTTGTAAAATTTCAACGAAGACAAACAACAATTTGATTCTAGATCATTCATGTCCATTGGATGGGATTTCACCAGAATGGCGACTCATGTCAGGTTTCTAGGTAGAATTGTTTCAGCGTTTTCTACTTATACTTCCTTTCTAATTCACTGTAAAACAGCATTTTGTTGTTGTTTTGTTGCTATCCAGGATGACTGCTATGTTTCTCTTTAAGAGGCGCCAGGATGGATCCTTATGTAGCTCCAAATGTATGTTTTGTCTGCTTGGATGTGGAAACCTGTCGACATAATGTATTTCCTGTTCTCTATACCTGTAGTTCATTTGTGTCTTATCTAGATTGTCCCTTTTTAGCAGAGGTTTATTACAGCTGGGAAGACACCCAAAATTACAAACAAAAGTTCAAAATCTGTAACAGACTTGGCTCAGTAGTATTTACCATTTGTTTTGAATAAACCTGTGAGCAGGATGTCCATATAGCAAGAGATAAAAGTTCAGCTGACTTAAGATGTCCCCCATTACACTTTCGCGATATATTGACGAGTCTGAAAAAGCAGCTCATGAGAATGTCAAAACCTTTAAGCAATTTTTGATGTTTTTTAAATGTAGGTGTCTGCATAACCAGCTCATTTATTTATTTTCAGTCTTTTTTTTTAATTTGGTTTATTTATTTAGATTTTAGGTTTTATGCAATTACTAGGGTGATGGAAACGCAGCAATTTCAAGCCTAGTTTCCAATAATCAGTGTGAATAAAAACTCCTGTGGTAAAATCATGAAATAACAAAAGCTTTAAAGTAAATGCTTAAGAACAGACAAAAACAGATGAAAAACCATGTGCTACGCAGGCTCAGTCTAGGCTACCACATTCAGTCAAAGCATGTCAAACTCTTTGTGCTTTATGGGGTCCCATTTCAGGTCCAATTCTTATCATATGGATACACTGTAAAAAAAATATTCAGCATTTCTTCCACTGCCATGTCAAGTTTTCTTTTTTTTTTAATGGCTGTGTCGGTGTGTGTGGTGGTTACACAATTCTGTACTTATAGCTAAATGATGAAACGAGGGAAACATCAGATACACGTTTTATATGCTACACTTCACACCACCTCTGCCAAGTAAACCACTTCTCATTCCACAATGGTGTGGTAAATTCTGGAAGGACACAATGAGCAGGATTAATTCAGCTTGTTTCATTTGTGCATTCATTGATTCGAAAGTGGCTTAAAGCAGCGACGCAACGAACTGAGGGACATGATCAGTCACATGATGTCCCTAATCCTTACTACTCTACTTGGAGGACCGCAGTAATTTTTGCAGCATTGAACCAATTTTAGAAAAAAATTTCTGCCTTAAATATTGAATTTCTGTTTTGTTCATCACAAACCATATTGTTTAGTCTGCTGGTACTAATGTCATGGGAATGGCCAAAAGCATTGCAGGGACTGGGACAAATTATCATGTTTTTATACAGTACCAGTTAAAAGTTTAGACAGGCTTTCCCATTAAATCCAATGTGAAAGTGTTGTCCAAACGTTTGACTGGTACTGTATATAGAGGGTAACTTAACTTACTCACAATATCTTAATGTCATTTTTGTAAACTTTGTGACCAAAAAATACAAACCAACCAACCAGTTAGGAGGACTGTATTAAGTGCAATGTAACATTTGGAGAAAATTGTTGTATTTTTTGTTTTTTTTTAAGTTTTTTTTTTAACTGTATTATACAATCAGGAAAAGTTTTTTTAAATTTTTTTTATTTTAATTTTTTACTTTGTAACCAAAGTAAATGTTTCTAAAGGTTCGTTAATTCATTTATTCACTTGCAACGTTTTAAAACTGGTGCAATGGGTACCTGCCCTCTGGTCCTCATCAGAACTCATGCTACTGAGTTTTGGAGTAATTGTAGATAGAAACCCACGTTTTAGGAAGACCAGCAGACAGGGCATATGCAATAATCCTGTGGCTTCTGGTGCAGTTGTCTGTACCGAACTACAAAACCGACATGTGAAAAATAAAGCAAATAAAGTACAAAAGTATCATATCAGTGTATTTATATGAATGTATATAATATATAAATAACATAACAGGAACATTATAATGACATGTAGTTTTTTACTTTTTGTACAAAGATTTTGATCTTTGTTTCTTCAGAATTTGGTTTGTTTTCAGTGGCTTAACTACCAGTCAATGGATATGTTCCTGATAAAGCCTGGACTGCTAATTTTGTTTGATTCTTGATAACGTGTGTATGTACAAAAACATACAAAATAAGCACAACTTTTACATGGCTCTAACAACGTGAAAGGAACAAGGAAATAACATGCAAGCTTTTACTGTTTCCCTTTGTCACAGAACTTGAATTTCAATTAAAAAAAAAAAATAGTAGCAGGTTGGTTATGTTTGGATAGTAATTTCATTACCAAAGAGCAGAATATAAAGTTTTTTTTATTTTTAACTTCGTCATGAAATAGTGGAATCACACATTGTCCCACATTTTTATCGTCTTTGTCCCACATTTGTTGAGAGAAGATCTAGTCACCCTATCGCCTAGTTGACAGGTTGTATCCACGGGACCAACAGAGATGGGATGATTGAGTGTCCTTCCAGAACCTTGTTCAGACAGAGATTCAGAACAGGGCTGAGACAAAAGGCAATGGTCAATACCAGGCTGGTTTGAAACCAGGGAATCAGTCCGGGAGCAAACGCTGGAGAGTCAGGTTTAAGAGCAAAGACCATCTGGCGTACATGGAATAAAACAAGGCAGTCTGTGTTCTTGCTTAGTTGGAGCGAGGCAGGTGATGTCAGAAGGTGGAAACAGCTGCACTGATAAGGGGGGAGCGACAGAGCTGGAAAGCAGGAGGAGCAGAGCAGAACGTGACGAGTTGCTCCAAATGTGTACAACTGGTCCTCGGTTTACGAATGAGTTCTCTTCCTACGCCGCGACGTATCCCGTAATTCTGCATAAGTTGCATTTCTACACTCAAGTACCCTCTAAATCAGTAAATAACTAATTATCATGTATTATACATCATAATAATGGAAAAACTGTACAGGCAATCAAAATAGACATTTCAATAAAAATGAAATAAATATACAGTATGAAGTAATAAAATACAAAAAAAAAAAAAACCCCCAAGATTTGTATTGTTATAAAATATAAAAACTGTACATTTTACCTGTAACATAAATTTAAATAAAAAAAAAAAAAGATGCAGTACACTCACCAGCACGACTGTCCTTGTCTTACTTAGTGGGATGGGCATAGTTGACACGTACAGGTGATGACTGTTGACAATCTTGATCTATTTCTCTTATATGCATATAGAGTATTTAATGAGCATCCTAAAGTCAGAACCACATAAGTCAAGATAACCCGAGGACCCGCCTGTACTCCAATGATAAAATAAATGTGGTTTAGTGGCTTCACTGCTGCTTGTGTTTTACTTGAACAGTAAAATCTCATATGGTCATATTTCAATTCATTAATCATCCTACTTCACTGTTTTATCCATTCACACTTCCATACAGCTGATCCAGACTGTCATGTGGATATTACATTGACAGGTACGGTACTTCCCACCTACACGCTGCTGCAGAACCCCTGATGCCAGCAGCCTCTCCCAGCAGGACAGCCAACCCGGTTAAACTGGAACAACTGAATAAAGAGCCCAGCACACCTCTTTATCCCACAGATCCAGAACAAACCTACACACCAGCTGCTCTGCCATCATTTGTGACTTCAGGTTCAACATCAAAGCATCAACCCAGCGCCAACAGGAATGTACCAGAGATCCCAACTCTCATTCCTCTCACATATGCTTTACTGTAACTGGAACTGAACAATAGTAAATATCTTATTGAGCTTAAGAGTAAAATTAGAATTTGATATTTTAGTTTAATTTTGTGATGAGATATGAATGGAAGCGACTGTGTTGAATCAGTGTGATATGGTCTCATTCAGGTCACTAGCTCCTGTGTGGCAAGTTTGTATGAATAGTAGCCTCAGTTTCCTGTCTTTAGCTGACAGGAGTGGCACCCGGTGTGGTCTTCTGCTGCTGTAGTCCATCTGCTTCAAGGTTGGGACTTCTTGTGTGTTTAAAGATGCTAGTCAGCATATCTTGGTTGGAATCAGTGCTTCCTGGACTTCCTGTTGTCTTCCTATCATCTCCAACCAGTCTGCATGTTCTCTTCTGACCTCAGACACCAACAAAACAACAGATGGTTGTGTTTGAAAATCCCAGTAGATCAGCAGTTTCTAAAATACTCAGACCAACAACCATGTTTTGTTTAAGATCGCTTAAATCCATTTTTTTCTCAATCTGATGCTCAGTTTAAACTTCAGCAAGTTATAGTCATCATGTCCACATGACTAAATGCATTCAGTTTCTGCTAGCAAGAAACTAAAGGGCAGTAAGTGTAATGAGTTACCGTGAGGATCCGTAATTACAGCCACACACAAGGAGTTCTGGACAAATGACCAGTTTATTGGCGAAGGAGTATGAACAGAAGATCAATCCGGGTGACTGGTCCAGGATTTTCTTGCTTCACAATCTTAAAATTGATTTTTTTGTTTTAAAAAAATCAAAATTTTTTTTCAAATAAATAAAAATAATCCATTATAAAAATTTTATTGTTTTTACTGATCTTTTTACTTGTCTTCTTGGGCATTATAGCAGCAGAATGATGGTCTGGTTACTGAGTTGTTTGGTTAGTACTGTGACCTGGCTTGAACAGCTTGTTCAGACATGTTCTACCCATGTATGCACAGGTAGTTTCCATGTTCCTGTGGTTCCATGTTAGGTTAATTGCTATGGTTAATTGATCATTTATCACATGTAAGTTTTTTCAATTTTTTATTTTAATTTTATAAAAGCGGGCAAAGAATATATAGAACACCATAACCAAATAGCCGACAAAGTACAGAAACATCTGCGCAGAATATAGACTGGAGACCCCTTAGCCATAGTAGGAAACGCCTCCCAACATGGTGGACAACGAGAGAGCTAAGACCTTGTAGGACTTTCAGATTCAAATCAACAAAATGGTGAGCTGTAGTGGTTGATGAAGCCATCATGAGAAGCTGGTGAAGTCCTCCAGAAAGAACTTGAGAAAGCCTGATAGTTGAAAAGGAGAGTTATATGTACTACTATCTATCTATCTATCTATCTATCTATCTATCTATCTATCTATCTATCTATCTATCTATCTATCTGATTTATTTATTTGTCTTCGTGAAGACGGAGAGAAGTGTACGAGACATGTGAGATGCGCGATGCCAGCTGAAGTCAGGGACTTAAAAAGCCGTGGTCCAAGTAACAAGAGCTGCACAAGGACTTCTGAAAGGTGAAATTATCCTTGATTATATGAGTGTGGAACAGGCTTTGAGAATAGAATGACATTCATCGGTGTGGAGAGCGGCCGTGAATGACAAATGAGAGGATTGCTGGGGAAAAGCGCGAGCACAAATCCCTAAAAATACCAGAAAACCCTCCTTTTTCTCTCCTCTCTAATCTCTGCCATGTCTTCTTAAACAACAATCTGCGGCTGCTGAAACTGCACAGAAATACACACCTAGAAAACACTTGTGTGTAAATGCATTACAGCATGCACCGCTCATGTCGTTTAGCTGCATAACTTCTTACTAATCTTACCTTTTCTCCCTCAGACTGCTGTGTGAATGACAACCAGCTCGTAGGCTGCAGCGAGACGATGAAATGAAGCCAACCTTTATCTCCAACCTGAGAGAAACTCAGCCAGAAGTACTGATGAAGTCCTACCTCAAAAGCATGCATGTGCACATAGATTTATTCGCACACACTACTCAAAGGTGACAACATAATGGAATAAATTCACCCTAGCTGTGCTTAGTATAAAGAAACACTCGTAGTGGAGTTCATGGATACAGTGGAAAGTTAATAACATTTCTACTCTGCTGGTGATTTACAATCACAAAGGGGACTTACTAAGGACTCCTGAGGGCCACCGTGTCTTTGACTACTCAGTTTTATCTTTATTACACCGCCAAAACTGATGAAAGCTCTACATATACATGCCAATAATGAACAAAGATGTATTATCATTAGGAAAACAACATGTTCTCTGAGTGACATGGTGATGAATTACATATGCAGTAACCTGCTGCCATTTCCAGTTCAGTGGATGAAGGAAGATAAAGCCAACTCTGGAAAGGAAATTCAAATCATGTCAATCAATCAATCAAACTTTATTTGTAGAGCACTTTCACATACCTTAAAGTAACCAAAGTGCTTTACAGGTAAAATAAAATAAATCAACATTAAAAGCACTAAAATAAAGACAACATAATAGTTAAAAAGGAAAATAAGACAGAAAAGACCGAGTGCTCCTGCTCTCCAAAGTTAAAAGCCAAAATAAAAAGAGTTTTCAAAAGAGATTTAAAACCACTTAAAGTCCCACCAGACCTCACCGAAAGAGGGAGACTGTTCCAGAGTTTGGGGGCTACTGCAGGAAAGGTTCTGTCCACTTATATACCAACACAACAGTCTAAAAGTAACATTAAGAAAATAAGAGCTAAAGCATCATGACATCCACCTGTTTGGCCTTTTCTATACCCTGAGTAAGGTCCAGAGAAATTCCACCAGTGTGCCAAAGGAACAATAGTTTCTGAAATATAAGGAAAACTGTGTTCACGTTTCCTTTTCCATAAACAAGGGTTATTGGCTTACTATGGACAGCTAAGAGGTAATAAAGAGGGCTTTGAAGAGGAAGTGGGTAACTGGTACCGAGTCTGCATGATGAGCGCAAATTTTTGACTTGCAAAATCAGCAGGACGATTTTGAATCATCTACCTACCTGGCATCTTTACTCCATCGCTACATCAGGTGTACCTGATTTGCATTTGTATGGAAGAAGAACGTCGACAGGCATTAAACAGCTACCAGTTTGGGCACTGTGGTTACCAAGGAAACGGGGTTTTTGGATAGATCCAAAAGAAAAAAGGACAAGTTACTGTGTGATGCTTTTCACGTAAATGTAAATAGGTGAGACAGATTTAGGAAGGGTTCCTACAGCGAATAAAGTAAGCCTAAATAAGCAACCAGTCCTTTGAAAACAAGCCAAAAACTGCAACCTAAAAGATACGAAATGATATTTAGAAAAAAAAACATGCCCACTGTTGCTCATAACAAGCAGACCTGGCAACACTGAATTCCACCCATCTTTTCCATTTCTAAACATCCTGAGATGCACAAAGGTAATTGCAACTCTAGTTCTTCCTTTTATGTTAGAAAAATAATCCATCATTTTCGACCTTTTGACTCTGAAACGCTGCATACAGCAGCTCCTTGTCGTCCGTCATGTAATCTTCCTGCGACTGCTGACAGAAATGGAGCAGACTAGGTGGGTTCGGAGAGGACCTGGCGGACTAACCGGGAGTGGCCAACATCAGCAGGATGTGGAAAGCGGTTCATGAGGTGTTGCTGAACGGGGACAACAGGCTTCTGCTCATGAGGTCACCCGCTGCTCTTCAGTGGTCGGCTTGGGAAATATTGGCGATGGCTTTGTGGTTACAAGTGGTCTTGATTTTGAAAAAAAGGAGTGCATACATGACTTTTCCACCTTGCTTGTATTTAATGATCAAGCTGAAAAGCTCCCCTGAGAAACATGTGGAAAAGTTATTTTCCCATAAAGGAGTGTTAAGCTATTTCCTGTGTGTACACCCAGTATCCAAGGGTGGGAACAACAGGACTCGCCGATGCAGCTGTCACCCAAAGTATAAAGCTCATTTTCCTCAGCTGCCCCCAAAGTGCAGGGGATAGCCTTTAAAGAAGTGGAACGGAGAAAATATCAATAGAAATGCTCAAGTACAAGCACGTCAAAGCTACACTTCAGTACAGTACACAGTCCATTGAATGTAATTAGAAGCAGCCTGTGTAGCTTAACAAGTCTAGATCATCATTAACATCAATGAGCTGCAGGTGCTCGACTGCATGTTAAACAAACAAGGTTATGTTTTGTTCTAATCAGTGATGTTGAGCGAGAGTTCATTCCCAGGCAAAAGGTTTTAGTGAAGGTCTGCTGAGCACTAATTCCTTACAACAGCCGACAGGGAGGGGCGGAAGCTGGAGGGATGGTTACAGCCACACATCTAAATATCACTTAGTGTTAATTAAATTAGTTTAATTTTGCAGTATTTAAACTCCCGGAATATAAAAGGGAGGTTTTAAATAAACTTTTATTGAACTTTATCAACTGAAACCAAGTATTGTGAACTCAGTTGTCTGATAGAAAATAAAGGGAAGAAACTACAAGAGCACCTGAAGAGTGCAGACCTTTGCCAAGCAGCTTATTTCTGCACATATAGTGATTTCCAGCTGTTCTACATTCATTTTATATAAACACACTATTAGAATCCTACATTATAATGAATCCACAGTGTCTTGGCTATATTGTGGTGTTTGTTGCATGTTTATATCTTAATATCTTGTTCTCTTCCAGTGATGATTATTACAAAGGGTACTATTTTTTCCTGCTGTAGGTCGTAATCTCCAGAATTTTTCCAGATATGTCTTTGAAATCTTGTAAAACTTATTGGGAACTTCTCCGTCATGATTTGGCTAAGCACCCTGATTGTTTATTGTGGAAGTGTTTATATACATACTGAAAATGGCTCACAATTATAAAATATACTGAAAAAAAAAACCTGGATCCAGATGGGGATCAGGAAATTTTATGGAATCTAAGTTAGACCAAGAACCTATTCTCAGAAAAATATAAAAATCTCTAGTTTTTGTGTGAAAGACAGACAGAGAATCAGGGAGTGAGTAGTTACTCATGAAGAAAGAAGCACTTAAAACATGAAGCGATATTAGGTACTGAGATGAGATCCTCAGACCCCTTGTGGGACCTGCAGTTGGCCCTGGCTTGCTTCTAATGCAAGACAATGCTAGACCTCATGTGGCTGGAGTGTGTTAGCAGTTCCTGCAACACGAAGGCATTGATGTTGTGGACTGGCCCGCCCGTTCCCCAGATCTGAATATAATTTTAACTGTTGGAGGTTGCCGCTTGGGTTTCACATACTTAAACCAGTTGGTAGAGATGCTCAGGTAGGTTTATTTCCACAATTTATGAAAGAAATTCTTCAAAGTCACTGTAAATTTACCTCCACCAAATGGTAGACCAGGACATCAAAGAGTTAATGAATTTGCTGTCATCCAGTATTTGCCGAATATCTCTTCTGCCACTTTCATCTGCTATTTTCTCTTCTGCTTACAGAATTCCTTAAACTTGTTACACACTCCATGAGAAGGGAAAATTTTGTTTCTGCCTTAAAAACCGCAAGAATAAGTAAAAAGTTCTTGCTTCTTGCAGAGTATGTAACAGGCTTAAGCCTTTTACAAGTCCTCCTCCCATCTCCTAACGCCTCCCACCAGAAGCTCCCTTCAGAGCTAACATTCTTTACCTTTTATCCTTCCTAGGATCTACTCTTCATTTTAGGGGAAATTCTAAGAAAACATCAAGATTTAAGAATTTTCTTGGAATTTAGCCACTAGGAGCAATGCTTTGTGCTGAGAATCTTTAGGGACTCCTGGTGCCCAGTATCTCTCCACAATATTGCACACGTATCTCAATCCCAATAAATCTCCCAACATTGTTTACTTGCTCTTCAGTGACATTTCGACACAAAGAAAAGATGTCACTTCATTCATAACACTGAATACAATAAGTGTCAGAGTTTTCCATCCGAGGAGTCATGACATTTTTAAGCTGTAAACAATTATGCCTTTGTATTCTTAATGAAACAACCAGTAGCATCGCACAGAGTGACAAGTCCAATCTGCACAGAAGTCAATACTGGGGCTCAGAGGCTGAATAAAACATGAGACCAAGAAAAGCCATGACAGTAGTCAGTGTAAGTAAGACAAAGGAAACAGTATTTTATGTCAGCCGACATTGTCACAAAACGTCAAGAGCAACAAGCACTCAGACAGACAATAATCGGAACGATCAAATGCTGCAGCGTGTGGCACAGAAACCTAGTTTTCCTCAATCATCATTCATGAAAACACAGCAGCAAAATAAATAACAAATTTTATATATTTACATGTCTATCTTTCAATCTATCAATCTATCTATCTATCTATCTATCTATCTATCTATCTATCTATCTATCTATCTAATTACTTAATCTCAATTAATCAAATTTTAATTAGGCCTCACTTTTTTTTCCCCTCAAAAAGCCGTAGCAAAATAGAAAAAATAGAAAAAAATAAAATAAAAGAAAACCTAAAATAACTAGTGCAGTTCTCAATTCACAAGATGTTATGAGAGCTACAGCTTTTGTGCTAAACAGTGTTCAGGGAAAACACCTGCAAATTGCAGTTGTTGTTTGTTGAACTGTCATTTTGCAAAATAATGCAATGGAAACGCAGTTATAGATTCAAAAAAGAAGAAAGATTCCTCAGAGATTTTTCTCCATACTGACATGAAGCATCACACAGTTGCTGCACATCATGATGAGAATCTCCCGTTCCACCACATCCCAAAGCTGCTGTGTTGGATGTAGATCTGGTGACTGTGGAGGCCGTTGCAGGACAGTGAACTAATCCCAGCAAGGTTTTTAGCTGGCTAACAGCATGACTTAGCTTTAGCCTGCCTACTCCTGTTAGCTGGTTAGCTGCTGTTCGCTCCATGTGAGCTCGGTTAGCATTTTTCTGCATATTTTTTGGCTCTTTCAAAACTTGTTATGATGAGTCTCCATGGGAACGAAAGCTTGTTTACAATCAGGATCAACTAATTAAACTCTCCCTAATCAGGATTATCAGCGAAACAACACATCAAGTCCCGAAGGAGTTGAAAAGAAAGAGAAGAGGATGCAGAGCTGGAGTGAGTTGGAGCTTCCAACTCAATCTGTTGGTTTCCTTGTACAGGTGATTATCAATTGGCTTTCATTATGTTTTTTGTTTTTTTCCTGTCTGTAAAGCATCTTTAGATGGCATTGCCGTGATTTGACGCTATACAAATAAAGTTGAATTGAATTAAGTGAGACAAAGGAGAAAGCGATGAAGATTTAAACCATATCTACCAACTGTCCTCATGGGTAATGTAAGATCACTAGCTAACAAAACAGACAAGCTCAAGATGCTAACAAGGTCTCAGAAAGAACACAGAGAGTGCAGTATTATATGCTTTGCTGAGACATGGCTGCATGAACACATCTTTGACTGTAATGTGTCTGTACCGGGCTTTAAAACGGTCCATGCAGACCGCAGTAGACAACACAGCGGTAAGCTAAAGGGTGGTGGAATTGCAGTGCTGGTTAACCAGCGTTGGTGTCATCCTGGACATGTTACTGTCAAGGAGAAGATATGCACAAGGGACATGGAACTGTGAACTTCCGTCCATATTATTTACAAAGAGTGTTTCCCTGTGTTATTCTGGTAGCGGTTTATATAATACCTGGTACCGCACCAGACACAGCCTGTGACGTCATCAGCTCTGTCGTTGCTCGGCTACAAACACAGCATCCAAACTCATTCATGGCGATCTCCGGAGACTTCAACATCTCCCTCTCTGCAACTCTTCCAACATTCCAGCAGTTTGTCAGCTGCTCCACCAGAGAAAATAAGATCTTGGACTTATTTATGCAAATATGAATAATGGATACAGTTGTTCTGCCCTGCCTCCTTTAGGAAGATCTGACCATAATCTGGTTCTTCTCACCTCCACCTACAAGCCCATCGTTCAGCAGCAAATAGTCATCACAAAGACTATCAAAATCTGGTCTGCTGAAGCTGAAGATGCTCTGAGAGGAGGCTTTGAGGCTACAGACTGGAACGTCCTCTGTGAACCTCATGGAGACGACATCAGCGCCATGACTGAGTGTGTGACAGATTACATAAACTTCTGTGTGGACAGCATCGTCCCAACAAGAACAGTGAGGTGCTTCCCCAATAACAAACCCTGGATCACCAGTGACCTGAAAAAGCTGCTGAACATCAAAAAGAAAGCCTTCAGGGATGGAGACAGGGAGTTATTGAGGGCAACACAAAAACAACTTAAAACACAAACTAAGAAGTGCAAGGAGGACTACAGGAAGAAGTTAGAAAGTCAGCTCCAGCAGAATAATGTGAGGGATGTGTGGTCTGGAAAGAAGAAGATCACCGGCTTCAAGTTAAAGGAGGACCAGCCTGATGGAGGTCTGGACAGAGCTAAGAGCTGAACAGGTTAAGTTCACCCCCTACCTCCAGCCCAACAGACCACACACCCTCCATAAGCCCACTGCTTTCCTGTCACGCCTCCAATCTGTCACCCTGCAGCTCAGTCATGGACCAGAACACAGCTTCATCTTCCTCCACATCAGGACATCCTGAGACCTCCACCTTGTTTGTATCCTGCAAATCAGGTTATGAAGCAACTTGAGAAACTGAACCAGAACAAGGCTGCAGGTCTAGATGGTGTCAGTCCCAGAGTTCTCAAGACCTGCTCAAAACAACTATGTCCGATTCTCCAGCATCTTTTCAACACCAGTCTGAGACAAAATAGAGTCCCAGTGCTGTGGAAAACCTCCTGCCTTGTTCCGGTGCCTAAAAAAACATAACCAGCTGAACCAAGTGACTACTGACCAGTTGTCCAGTTGCATATCGTAATGGACTTGTGGTTGAAGATGCCATCATATACCTGCTCCAGAGAGCACACTCTCATCTGGACCATTCAGGCAGCACTCTGAGGGTCATGTTCTTTGATTTCTCAAGTGCTTTTAATACCATTCAACCTGCTTTGTTATGTGAGAAGCTCCATAAATTCCAGGTGGATACCTCCACAACCACCTGGATCTATGACTACCTCACAAACAGAGCAGTTTGTGAGACTGAAAGGTTGTGTGTCTGAGATGGAGGTCAGCAGCACTGGTGCACCACAAGGAGCTGTACTCTCACCATTCCTCTTCACACTGTACACCTCAGACTTCCAGTACAACTCTGAATCCTGTCATCTGCAGAAATACTCTGATGACTCTGCAGTTGTGGGGTGTATCAGTAATGGACAAGAAGCAGAGTACAGAGAACTGGTCAGTCAGTTTGTTATATGGTGCGGTGACAATCATCTTATATTAAATACCAGCAAAACAAGAGAGATGATTGTTGACTTCAGGAGGAAGAAGAATAAACAAAGCACTGTTTCCATCCTGGGAGAGGAGGTGGAGGTGGTGGAGGAATACAAGTATCTTGGAGTTCAGCTGGACAACAAACTGGACTGGAAATGCAACACTGACTACATCTACAAGAAAGGTCAGAGCAGACTGTACTTCTTAAGGAAGCTGAGATGGTTTAACGTCTGCACCAAGATGTTGCATATCTTCTATAAGTCTGTTGTGGAGAGTGCAATCAGCTTTGCAGCATCTGCTGGGGTAGTAGCATCAGAACCAGAGGCTTGAAGAGAATCAACAAACTGATCAAGAAAGCTGCTTCTGTGCTTGGAGTAACTCTGGAGCCACTGGAGCTGATTGTCCAAAGAAGAATGCTGCACAAGCTGATGAAGATGATGGAGGATTCTTCACACCCTCTTCACAACACAGTGATGAAACAACAGAGTGTGTTCAGTGAGAGGCTTCTTCAGGTCCGATGCAAGACTGAAAGATACAGAAGATCATTCCTGCCAGCAGCCATCAGCCTCTGGAACAAGACCTCCTCTAATTAATTATCTACAACAATATTGTATTTCCCTTTGGAGATTAATAAAGTATTTTGCATTTAATTTAATTTAATTTCATTTAGTTACAGGCAGGTTGGAGTTTGATAGATGCCAATCATCCACCCCATGATCACAGCCCCCCTCTCGTCAACAGTGGGAACCACCCGATGGGCTTCAATTGAGCTCCTTAGAAAACTAAGGGTAACGTCACGAAGACTGTCGTGTTTTTCATACAGTCTATGGCTCGTACTCTGAAATTTCAAGGTGTACCTAATAAGTTGACCAGTGAGAGTAAATCTTAAAGCAACTGTGAGACAAAGAAGAACACATCTCCAATGTGTTCAAAGGTCCTCAGAAGTGTCCAATTAAAGAAATAAGAAGCTGAGCATGTTGAGTGGTAACAGACAACATTCAGTCTGATACAGAGTGGGGGTTGAAGGTGTGAAATGAGAAGCCAATTACTTTAATTGGATCTTTTCCCACTTAAGGGCTGAATTCATGACTGTAAATAATCATGGGTAAATTAAAACTCATATATTCCATCATGCTTGATATTAACCAAGTTTTGATAGCTGAAGCTCTTGAAATGCAAGTGTTTGTCAGGTTAAATATTCTTTTATCTCCTGTTGCTTCTCAGTTCCAAAATGACTGCAGCACAATAAACTGTTGTTGTTTATGCAAGTTTCAACTCATTTTACAGCATTTTTACTTCAGAAGTTATGAAGTACAGTCCCAGTTCATTCGAGATGCGGATGGACTGCAGCGGCTGCTATGACCGATATGCTATCTGAGTATCTAATGTATGTGCTATTAGTCTGATAACGGAGCACAAAAACTGTTGCATGAAAGGATTTTGCAGAAGAGCTCTGAAAAGCCATTAGCAAAATAAAAGGAAGAGAAAACAAAGACAGAAATGAGGCTCATTTTGGACGTCTGACAGCTGACGAAGCTGAAAAGTTCAAAGGAATGTATATTACTGCTGGTTGAATCTCTGCAACATCCACTGATAGTGAACACCATGTAAAAAAAGTAATATTAAGCAGAAAATTAAGGCTTGTTATTGTTCTCCAAAAAGCCTGCTAACATACAAATAATGGCAATGGAAAATAGAAACGCAACAACTAGAAAAAGTCAGCAGAATCCTGAGATTTTATACACAAGTTTGGTGCCTGTAAAGGTTATAGATCAACTCTAAATGAATTAACTTTCCTAAATATTCCCTCATACAGGTCATCAAATGGTTTCAGATTAGGAATTTAATCTTAGGATTTGCAGCATTTGGTTTGTAAAAGGGTGCTTATGGAGAGAAATGTTATCCAATCAAAATTGGATAATATTTGAGTCATCCAAGTTAGATTTGAAACCAAAAATGATTTTCAGAGGCAAAAAAAAAAAAAAAAAAGTGAAAATCAAATTTTTTTTGTAGAGATAGAAACACAATACTCCCACTTTAAATCACAGCGGCAAGTTTTACACGCCGCACCGTGAAATTCACTCACTGGTTAGGCTTCTCTGCTCAGACCATGACAAGCAGACAACCATGTCCCTGCTAATCAATGTGCTTGGAGCAGCAAGTAAGGCGTGATAATTCATTACTTGTGTTATTATTCTCCATGTGTGACTGGTTGTGGCCAACAATATGTAGTGCAATTGATAAGTAAAATTTAGCTTCTTGTTCTTGATCAAGTTTGTCAAAGTTTAAAGGAAACTATTATTTAAAAAGTAAAACTTCAGCAGATGCTTGTCGTACCTGCGTCATGTTCAATCCTCATGGTTTTTCTTTGTTAATCGGTTTTGCTTCTCCTGCTTTGTTTTGTTAATGACATTAATTATGTATCAGTATTTTGCTTTATTAGATAACAAACAAAACTTTTTATATACATTGGAATTGTGCATAAGAAATGTAATGTTATGTATTTGGTTTCTTTTGCTTTTTGGATGAAGTGAAAATCTGAGCGCTTCAGTCAGACATACTGTTCTGAGGAAAAAAGCTGTTGGAGCTGATATCATATTACTGCCAAAGCTGAAAGTAGCAACAGGATGTACTTTGTTGGTTTTCTTGAAGATGGTGTGTAACAGCAGCTGTTATGATACTGTGGTTTGACTTTAGCTGCTTTTCCTGACTCTAAAACACAAAATAAGGCCACTACAGAAGTTGCATTTTTCCTTTTCTCTTTTCTTTGTCTGATGTCTTCAACACATATCAAGCGCGAGGAAATCCAACCCCCTCTACACCTCTGAGTAGAGCTTATGAGACCTCAAAGTAAGCTAACACATCACACGTTCATGTAGAATCACCCTCTGGGTTTGTTTCCTTCTTGCTACGGTGCAGAAATACACAACACATGCTTTCACACCTCAGGTTCGTGTCATTTGAAGGAGACTCTGCAGCTCATCATGCAAACCAATTAAAGCTGAAATCGGCCCAGTTCATTTCAGTAAATTAGGAATTCACATCGCTTGAACTCAGGTGATGAAGACCTGCTTCCTGATAGAGTGAAAAAAAGAAAAGCATGTTTGGTCCAAGTTTGGTGGGGGTGGGGGGGGGGGGGGGGGGGGGGGGGGCAGTCAGAAAGCTTTATAAAAAGCTATATACACAGGGAAAAGGTCAAACAAAGATGTTCTGCTAAGTTTATAGGTAAGGGAATTAAAAATCATGAAAATTTTTTAAATTTTGGAACACTATACTGACTATATTTTTCTTCTAGTTTGGAATGAGGAAACCCGTATGAAAGATATGCCAGTTTTTTTGGTAAAAAAAAAAAAAAAAGATTTTTTTAAATGTTCCCTCCTCTGGTTTTTTCATAAATCACACACTGCATCCATCATGTGTATCTCTAGAGCTGCTGCTGCCCACTATATGCAACTTTTATTTTACTCTGCATGTGATGCAACATTCTACTTTGCGGCATAAGAAGAAACGGACTGTTTTGAACACGCAAAGTTGCTGATTCAGCAAAGAAACGGAAGAAGATTAAAAGAGAGAAAGAGACAAAACGAGTCATCGTAAGACCGTCTTCTGCTGGCTGCAGAGAGCTAACAGGTCAGGTGGGATGCTAGATGGATGCTGAGTTAGCCGTCGATAAGAGGCATGCGATGAGGAAAATGGTAAACGTTCTGTGGTGTCTTTAAAGGGGTGCTATTTTGGTATTTGGAGTTTTCTGAGCTTTCTACAGTGTTACAGTGTTGAATCCTCATCAGACATGTGAACGACACTGTTTTTTTTATCACCTAAATGCATGTTTGAGTTTGAGTTTGAGTTCCAGCACTCTCTCCGTTCGGTTTCCATGGCGACGAAAAACGCGTCGTTTTAGAGAGTTTTTTCTACTTGGAAATCCTTGTGACGTCCCGGGGGATAAGGTTCGGTGATTGGTTACCTTCTACTGGTTAACAAGGGCATGTACAAATACATCAGGCGGGTGGAAAACGTGAGATAAAGGTATTTCCAACGATGGCTGGTGAGTTTACCAAAGAGAGACATCCTGCTGCATTCGTTGCTGTGGGTTGCTGTTTTGTGTTGACATTGTAGTTTGTTTTTTTTAATTGAGTTTATATTAGCCTAATCCTTCTGTTTATGAGATGTTACAATGACGGCGAAAAAAGGTGCGGTGCGCGCTCCTGATGTAGCGCGGTGGCGGGAGGCGGGGCTTAATGCGGAAGAGTCTCAATCCACTCGTTTTGACCACAGGCTGATCTGACAGCCTACGGAGAGGGTCGGTCTGAAGTAAATAAAGCCATTTGTGACAATAACTCGATCAATCCCAGCCCTTCTGGGCTCAGAAATAAAAATAAATTAGCCTGAAATGCACATGATAGTTCCACTTTAAAATAGAAAATTTTCTGAGTGATGCTGCTGATCTGTTTGTTTATTTCAGCACTGTGGAGAGCGGCAGCATTGTTTTTTTGTTGTTTACTGTGGACCGTTCAAACAAACAACACTTAATTTGCTGCTGTTTGTGGTTTTAAAATAACTTTCAAGACCTTCATGAGATGTTTCTGATTGTAACAGCTGCATGTAGTAGAAGAAGAATTTATGTTATGGATAAAATGTCAACCCTGTTGACCCTGCTGCCATGCACTAATACACATACAGTATATGTACTGTATATATGTCCAGCTTGGTGATGGGCTGAGCAGTGAAGAACAGTCAGGCTCAGGTTTAAAGTAAAAAAAAGGGATTTTTATTATAACCCAAAAAAAGAAGAAGCAATTTTAACATAAATGAATAAATTGGGCCCATAAAGGAAGTCAACAAAACAAAACTATACTCAAAAAACTTGAAACAGAAGTAACTAACTCAAGCAAACAAAAGAAAACAAACTGACTTAATGAATAATACACAAGGAGGAACTTAAATAGCAGCTGATCAACGTAAACAAATGCAGACATAGTAAGTCAGTAAAGGTTTATTTATATAACGACTTTCAGGATAAAAATCACAAAGCACTTCACAACAAAACACAAAACATCAAAACAACATAAAAACAAAACATCAAGAAAAAACATAAAAATAAATAAAACTAAACATATGGGATGATAGACAAAAAAAAAAAGCCTAACTAAATTAACAAAATAAAAGCCTGAATTCCCCCTCCTATAGCAGCAACAGGTCAGGTCCAATCAGCTGGCTCCACCCCGCGGCCACCTGCTGGTTCACGGCTAAGGAACTGCAGTTGCTGAAACTTAAAGGGAAAAAGTACACAAACGAATAAATCATAACACCACAACAAACTAGAATATGTGCCATTTCAGAATCGTTGTGATGCTAAATGAAACTAATGTCTAATAAAACTATATTGGTTTGTAAATAATTCCTAGTTGACAAAACAAAATGAATCTAAATGTGTGTGTGATGTAAATAAATACAAACTGATCTGTGTGGCTGTCGGCGCAGCCACCACTAGGTTGTATAAAAAGCATTACAAAGACAAAAATTTCTTCCATGTACTCAGTGGTCATGAAAGTTTTAAAAATCGTTTCAGTATCTCTTTAAAGAAAGAGATTCCGTTTAATAGAACTATAAAAATGGCCGAGAAAGCACAGTGTGTGTTGTGGTTCCGCAGTAAAAAAAAACAGGAATAATTATGGACGACATTCACCATCATGTCCCTCAGTTTGTGCATCGCACCAGAAATTTGTGGAGCCAGAACGGTGTTGGAGTAAAGGATGAGTGGATCAAAGCAAATCAAACTTTATTTCTTGAGCACTTTTCATGAGACGGGCAACACAAAGGGCTTTACGAGATAAAACCAAATCAGAAATATTTACACAAACAGTTGATTACAAGACATTTAAAAACAATAAAGACACAAGTTCTCTCCACACACTCACACACACACAGGGACAGACAGCAGAAGCTTATTATTTTTTATTTATTTATTCATTTCATTCAGTAAATGAAAATATATTTAGAATTTGAACATATCTTCAAGTTAAATGTGAATGAAATAAGGAGCAGCAGAAGTGAATTCTTTTATTATCTGCCCCCTTTTCACCCAACCATCAGTACTTTATATAAGCAAACAAACCAAAAGTTTATACAAAATGAAAATAAATCTTCAGAACTTAGTCAGGTACAAAACATCCCACAGACTAAACACATCAGTTTCTTGTGTCTCCCAGTTTACCACTCATTTTTAAGCATTTCTTACAACATTGGACATTGTGTAAATATGACATTATTCATAATATCTCTTTGACAAAATTAATTTAATTCTCTTTTTAAATAAAAAAAAATTGATGTTAATTCTTTCACTTCTTGGTCCAAATTATTCCACAGACTGACTCCTTTTACTGGAATACATCGTTCCTTTAATGTAGTCCTAAAATACCGTTTCCTGAAAATACACACATTTTTAAATGAATAATGACTTTCTCTCTTAATAAATATTTTCTGGCAACAGACTTTTATTTGCTTTAAACAATACAAGTAAAATGTTATAGTCTACTATTTCCTGAAATTTAAACAGTTTATGTTGCACAAATAATGAATTTGATGCATCTCTGCTTCCAGTAACGATCCTAATGGCTCATTTCTGCAGAATAAATGATGTCTGTGTAACTGTTTTCTATGTACTTCCCCATACTTCAATACAACATGTCACATATGGAATAAACAATACATTATATACAATATTTAAAGCTTTATTATCTAATAAACCTTTGATTTTGGGGTAGAACCGCAATTGTTTTTGACAGTCTTAGTTTGATATGATTTATACGTGTTTACCAATTTAACTTTTCATCAAGTATTACACCATTACTGATGCCTATCCCCGTAATGATTGAGCGAGAAGCAGGGTACACCCTGGACTGGTCGCCAGTCCATCACAGGCAAGATGTTTTGGTGTCAGAATGAAAAAAAACAGAAACGTGAAACGGTATTGTATCGACAGGAAAGGTTTTCTTACTCCAGAGTAACAGTTGAAGTACGAGGCGAGGGCTCGGCACACGGATGAGGTGGTGACGTCGCTACATCTCCATTATGGGACCTACCTGATGAAACTCCCTGCCCTCTTCCAGCCAAGCAACAGGCGGCATTAGAGAATATGAAATCGTCCCCTTATCCGTGTCGACGGGCGCTTGCCATGCAACACAAGAAAGTTTATAAAATGTTCAACTTTTGTCGCTGCCGACTGTGTAGCAAGAGGCCTGCATGATCAGAAGGAAAGCATGGACACACTGTTCATCACAACGCATTATTGTATTTGTCTTCTGGCTGCTGATCAGTGATTGTCTTCCCGGTGCTGTCCCTGCTGTACCCTGCACATGGTCAAAGATTCAAATCGGATCAATAAGCAACTCTGAAGTCACGGAAACCCAGAGATAAAAATGCTTCAGCTCAAAGCCATTCAGCTTTCAGACATATAACCGTCTGAAATCACTACTTGTTACAAGTGTTGAAAGTTTATTGTTGCCCAGGGGGGCAAGGGGGGTGGGTGGGGGGGGGGGGGGCTGGCAAAGTAAGAGAGTAAGTGTGAAGGTGACAAGTCATTTCCTGCCATGGAGGTGAGGAAAACAGGATACTTAGTTACTGACTATAAGTAGGATGACTTATAGTCTGTGAGTAACTGTGCATTTATTTGCAAACGTGAACAGTTTTGCGAACTCAGTGTAGCTGTCTGCTGCTGCCACGTAAACAAAGCACATGTTTGTGATTAAAGTCAAGCAGATAGTGGAACAAAAACTGTTTTTCTTGACTTTCCTGCTGATCAAAATTGCATTTGTAGTGGAATAAGAACACAATCACAGAGGATGTGTGTGATGCTGAGCCTGTAGGCCAGCGATCACAAACTCTGGTCCTCGAGGGCCGGTGTCCTGCAGGTGTTGGATCTATTCTATTCTATTCTATTCTATTCTGTTCTATTCTATTCTATTCTATTCTATTCTACAGTCATTTAGGAGACGCTTTTATCCAAAGCGACTTACATATGAGTATACCTGTCGCAACACACCTGATTCAGATGGGAGGGTCTATAACGGACAGAGGTGGGTCAATTCCCTTTATAATCCATTTATTGTGATGGAAAATTTGTGGATTCATGATGATTTGTAAATATTCCAACACAATTATTTTCTATCATAATTAAATTACAGAAACACAGTCGTGAAGTGTGTCAGGGGAAAAAAAAGTTTCACGTACCACCTGGACAAGAAGAAGAAGAAGAATGAACTTGGCGGTGTGAGGGCGGTACAGCAGCCATTCTGGATCCTATGTTGGTCAAATTTAGGATCCGGAGTGAGATGGCAGGTCCAGGCAGGAGGGTTTCCCTCGTTGTTTTAATATTGTGCTGCAATTTCTGCTCTTCTCTGCAGGTCTGGAAACGTGGTGCTGCAGGACTGGAAGAATGCAGTGCACTGCAGGTAAGACCACCCCAAACCGCAACAGTGGACATTTTAGAGAACTAGGTTGGAGGATGGGGGTTTTAATCTTTTATCTTTTTAAAATAAACTGGTTTTTACCATTTTAAGAATTAATGTGGCTTGACTCTGCTCACCCTGATTTTAAAGGACCATCGTGGCTCGTCGAACTGTTCCTGTTGCTTTTTATTTAATTTATTTATTTTATGTCCCAGCCACTGACACATGAGAAGAGACAAGTCCTGAAGAAGACTTATATCACAGTGGTTTAAAGCCAAAATTAAATATAATGGTAACATTACAAACATGTGACAACAGATTGGTTTCCAGTTTAAAGAAAAAAAACATCTGGTTGCTGTTGCTAACTATTGCTAAATAATGCTAACAACATTCTTCTCATTGAAATTTGAAGACAATGTGAAAATATGTTTTATACATGTTGAATGTATTTTATTCCATATAAATAATGGAGATAAATTTGTTTTGTTTCTTAACTTGATGGATACTGAGTAGAATATAATATATATAATATATAGCTTTTATATATAATATAATATAATACAAGGCTGCAGGTCCAGATGGTGTCAGTCCCAGATTTCTCAAGACCTGCACAAAACAACTATGTCTGATTCTCCAGCACCTTTTTAACACCAGTCTGAGACAAAATAGAGTCCCAGTGCTGTGGAAAACCTCCTGCCTTGTTCCAGTGCCTAAAAAACTCAACCGGCTGAACCAAGTGACTACAGACCAGTTGCCCTGACATCTCACATCATGAAAGTCCTGGAGAGACTCTTACTGGCTCACCTCAACAAGCAAGTAAACACCTTTCAGGACCCATTACAGTTTGCATATCGTAATGGACTTGGGGTTGAAGATGCCATCATATACCTGCTCCAGAGAGCACACTCTCATCTGGAGCATTCAGGCAGCACTCTGAGGGTCATGTTCTTTCATTTCTTCTTTTTATAATCATTCAGCCTGCTTTGTTATGTGAGAAGCTCCATAAATTCCAGGTGGATACCTCCACAACCACCTGGATCTATGACTACCTCACAAACAGACCCCAGTTTGTGAGACTGAAAGGTTGTGTCTCTGAGATGGAGGTCAGCAGCACTGGTGCACCACAAGGAGCTGTACTCTCACCATTCCTCTTCACACTGTACACCTCAGACTTCCAGTACAACTCTGAGTCCTGTCATCTGCAGAAATACTCTGATGACTCTGCAGTTGTGGGGTGTATCAGTGATGGACAAGAAGCAGAGTACAGAGAACTGGTCAGTCAGTTTGTTAAATGGTGCGCTGACAATCATCTTATAATAAATAACAGCAAAACAAAAGAGATGGTTCTGTGCTTGGAGTAACTCTGGAGCCGCTGGAGCTGATTGTCCAAAGAAGAATGCTGCACAAGCTGATGAAGATGATGGAGGATTCTTCACACCCTCTTCACAACACAGTGATGAAACAACAAAGTGTGTTCAGTGAGAGGCTTCTTCAGGTCTGCTGTAAGACTGAAAGATACAGAAGATCATTCCTGCCAGCAGCCATCAGCCTCTGGAACAAGACCTCCTGTGGTGATTCCTGTTCCTTGGTGGGCGTGGTCAGCTGAGAACTGGAGGCACACCTGATCCACGTTCCAGCAATCAACAACAACCTATTTAAGACCAGCTCTGCCTGCTATCCAGCGCCAGATTGTTGATTGCCCTGCGGTAAAACAGCTCTCGGCCTCTACTTACGTTGCTTGTGTAAACGTTTGATTTGTAACCTGTCCTGTCTTCCTCCTGCCAGTTCATAGACGCTACCTGCCAGTTTTGCCTGCCTGCCTGCCCGTTCGCTTGCTTGCCTGCCTCCTGCTGCTCGCCAGTCTGCCAGTCTTTGAAGTTCCGCTGGAAGAATTCACAGGGATCTGTGGAGAACCAATAAACCTCTCTCTGTACTCTGACAGTGTCCACTGTTTGGATCCTACTAGCCCCTCTTTTACAACACCTCCTCTAGTTAATTATTATTATATACTACAATATTGAATCTTCCTTTGGGGATTAATAAAGTAGTTTTCATTTCATATAAAGTAAACCAGAAGGGGGGGGGGGGGGGGGGGGGACCTTGGGGAATGGAGATGTATTGAAAAGCCAAATGGCATCAAAACACCTGAATTATAATCAAATCATAAGGTAAGGTGGCGCAATTATTGCTGGAGATATATTTTATTTAAATTAATTGTATTGCAGGGGGAAAAAAAATCAATACCTGTAGGACACTGACCCTCAAGCATCAGAGCTGGGGATCCCTGCTGTATGAAACTTTAAAACTTAAGCTGCATCATAAAGGGCTGGATTTTCTTATGACATGTATATCTCATTTTACCAACTTGTTCAATAATAATATGCACTAGGTAGGGTTGGGAATGTCGATACGATGGATACTTTGACATCTGCCAGGCAAAATATCAAATTCGATACTTTTTGAAGCATCAAGATACGACTGCTGATACAAAACCTCCCATTTGTTTCCAGTTCTGTGAATTCAGAACAATAAAACTGTGAAGCCTAGCAAGAGTGTATTCTTTCTGTCACATGATTATGGGAGCCTATCAGATGATTCTTGTGATTAGGAAATTTTGTTTTCGTTATTTAGTGCTTTAATGGAGATTATTGCAGATTGTGAATTTTCATATTGCTATTACATAATATATAATTTTCTATTTAAATCTTTAATGAATTTAATGAATCTTTTATTAGTCTTTAGTTTGAGTATTGGACTGTTTTAAAAAGATTTATTTGATCTTATTTTTGTTTAATTTACAAGTCAATTTTACATTTTACGAGCATTTATTTTAAATATGTACTTTTGTTTTCTTTATATTTCATATTACCTTGCAATAAAGATATTAATGCACACTTTAAGTCAAGATTTTCCCTAAAGGACAAGAATTAGCAAGAGTATAAAAGAAAAGTACCATAATATGGTATATCAACAGCAAGATTTTGGCCCATGCCTACAACTCAGCATTGCACGACAATCGTGATAACAATATTCAGGATGTGCTATCAATATCTCCTTAAAGACAATGATTTTGCCATACAGCTACAAACGTAAAAGAGGCTTTCAGCTATAAAAACAGAAACATAACCATCAGTAAAAATAAAAACATTGGTCATAAAATGGTGTTAATTATACATTTTTCTAGTTGTGAGGATTTAGTGCATTATTTTACTAAGGTAGCGATGTCATAACCAGGACATGAGATTGGTCTGAACACTCCGGGAACAAAGCTGATGAGTAGTTTGTTACTCTCTGCGGTGTGTAATTTGAACACATTATCTGCTTTCAACACATGATTCTGTGCTAAGGGCCTGGTTTGCTTGTTTTTTCTTGATAATTGGGCACTATGTGTACGAGCGCTTACTGTGATCTAAAACAGGAGATTTAAGCACCGCAGCTGCACCTGTTCCACGTCTGTCTGTGGAATGTTGCTCTCTGTTCTGTTACTCTTTTCCTTTCTTGCTTCTTTCCATTACTTTAATTCCTCTTTTCATGGATTTTCACTGCCTGTTTTGTTTTCTTTACCCTTTATGTCTGTTTTATTTCAGTTTTCCTGTGTTGTGTTTGCAGTCGCACTCTAAATAATCCTTCAATTTCCACCTGCAACAGGTTCGTACGGATAAAAGACGAGTGGATCAGCTGCTTTTCTGGAGCCTTGTTGATGCAATGGGAGTGATTTTGTTACAGTAGCTGCATTTGCAAGAAGGCCCCGGCGGGCCGTCGGGAGCAGCGGGACGATTCCTGGTGGCCTGGACTCGCAGCTGATTGGCCTGCAGAAATTGGCCCCTGCCCACAAATAAAACAATTTGTGCTTGTCAGTTGGCACTGATTGGCGATCGATTAAAATATCAGCAGTAAAGTTTTATTTTCAGAAACTCATGAAGATGCTTGTGGAGAACTTGACAACATGCTTTTGTTATCAACACAAGAGTGTTTGGAGATAGAAGACAAAACAAGAAGGCACCTAAAGAAGAGGCGGGCAAATACTGGAAAGTTTCTGATCATTTCCAAACCTCCACCAGCGCTGTTGTTCAGTCTCCAGTGGCATCATTTGAGTTAACCCTTTAATAAATGAATAAATAATGGATTGAGGGAAACAGTGTGTTGTTAAAGGGAGAAACTTATATCTGAAGATAACTTAATGAACGCTGGGTGAGATTCTCCAGGTGACTGATGTGTAATGGTGACCCTGAGACCTGAGAATGTTGCAACAGTATGGTGGCATAGTGGTTAGCACTGTGGCCTCACAGGAAGAAGGTCGCTGGTTCGCTGTGGCTGGGCCAAGGTTTGGTCAGTGGTCTTTCCATGTGGAGTTTGCATGTTCTCCCCGTGTATGCGTGGGTTCTATCCGGGTAGTCCGGCTTCCTCCCACCGTCCAAAGACATGCGTGTTAGAATAATTGGTTACTCTAAATTACCTGTGTGAGTGGTTGTGTGTCTCTGTGTGGCCCTGCAATGGACTGGCGAGCTGTCCAGGGTGTACCCTGCCTTTCGCCCAAAGACTGCTGGGATAGGCTCCAGCTTCCCGGTGACCCTTCATTGGATTAAGCCATTAAGATAATGAATGTTGGTTGCTAAATTGTTAAACTTCGCATCAAAGTAAACATAAAAATGGATATTCTAACCATTATTATACACAAGGTCAGATGTAGGGTTTGGTCTGTTATAACCAGAAAAAAATGAAAGAATTATTTAAATAATTAGTGTGGTTTTAAACAGACAGGTGAATGTTTTATTACTTTAGCTGCTTGGTGATCCCAGTCTGATCATCTGTCCACATCTGACCCATCTGACCATGTCCAACACAGACGTAGCTGCAAAACTGAGTCAGCAAAGAACTTTTCATTCAGTTTAAATACTGAAAAACTGATTTATCAGTGTGTTTATCTGGTTCTGATTCCAATGTTTTAAACACGTGGTATAAAACTTTGGTCAAATACGTTGATGTGTGTGTGTGTATGTGGATATAAACCAGGTGCGTCAAAGGAAGGACAGTCCAGTAGTTGTAAAGAGAAACTGGCAGCAGAACAACAGCAGGACTTGTAATTGTTTGAAGAAGTAATGAATGTGACAGATTTACAACAGCTGATGACGCCTAACAGAACACACATATTAGTTCTGCTGAACCAAATGTAGCTTTATTTTCATTTGCCCTGAAAAAACAGTAAAAGAATAAATTATAAGACAAACAGGGTTACAATAGCACCTCTCCCAAAGAAAAAATAATAAATAAATAAATAAGAAAACAACTAAATAATAGATTACAGAAAAGAAGGAAAATAAATGAAATATAATGTTAAACAAAAATTTGTACAAAAAAAAGATGGGCTGCCACCTGAAAAGGTTTGAGAACCCTTCACAAGGTTGTCTCATCTTTTAAAGTTGGGTCAACTTTATTTATTTTCTATTAAATTTGCTACAATAATCTGGGACTGAAATATTTCACTGAGAAGTAAAAGTTCTGTCATCTTGTAATCCTGATAAATTTACTTGTTGAAACTCAAATGGAGGCAGAAATTTTACTTTTTATTTTTTTTTCATTTAACTTTTCCTTGAAACAAACAAACAAAAAAAAAATCTAGCCAGCAGATGCTTCATTAACCACATAAAAGCCCACAAATATAAAAGAGTCATAAATATACATTTATACACACATACGTGTGTACCCCGCTTCTCACCTGCTGGGACAGGCTCCAGCTTCCCCGCGACCCTTCATCGGACCAAGCGTTCCGGTAATAAATTAATGAATGAGTGTTTGGGGTATTTCAGAGCCATTGATTGGTCAAACTTGAGTGTGACGGCAGTAAATTTGAAAGTATATGTCATGGTTTGATATTTTTGTGAGTTGTCTTAGTTCTGTTTTATTTTTGTCTTATTTTGAAGTTTTCCATGTATTTGTTAGTTTACCTGAGTTTACTTAGCTCATCCATTACACTTGTGTCTTCTTATGGTTACTGTGTATGCCTCTCAATTTCAGTCGGTACTTTCTGGTTCACCGTGTGGTTTTCTTTTTTGCGGTTCTGATATTGTGCCTCCTGCCTTTCCATTCTGCATTTTGGGTCCACATCTCCATGTATCCACAGCTTTATGACATAACGTGAACAACCGTGTCAATAAATACCAAACTCAAAAACAAAAAACATCTGAATTGAGCTTGTGGACTTGCAGTGACAAGTAGACCAGGAATCAAGGTGCAGGAATATTACCCCAAAATGTACATCCAATTACTCCAGGAGTATGGGGTACCGGACCCCCTTGTACGAGATGTCCGGTCCCTGTACGACAGGTGTCAGAGCTTGGTCCGCATTGCCGGTAGTAAGTCGGATCCGTTTCCGGTGAGGGTTGGACTCCGCCAAGGCTGCCCTTTATCACCGATTCTGTTCATAACTTATATGGACAGAATTTCTAGGCGCAGCCGAGGTGTTGAGGGGATCCGACTTGGTGGCCTCAGGATTGGGTCCCTGCTTTTTGCAGATGACGTGGTCCTGTTGGCTTCATCTGGTTGTGATCTCCAGCTCTTGCTTGAGCGATTTGCAACCGAGTGTGAAGCGGCTGGGATGAGAATCAGCACCTCCAAATCTGAGACCATGGTCCTCAGCCGGAATAGGGTGGATTGCCCTCTCCGGGTCGGGAGTGAGGTCCTGCCTCAAGTGGAGGAGTTTAAATATCTCGGGGTCTTGTTCACGAGTGAGGGAAGGATGGAGTGCGAGATCGACAGACGGATTGGTGCGGCGTCTGCAGTAATGCGAACTCTGCACCGGTCTGTCGTGGTGAAGAAGGAGCTGAGCCAGAAGGCGAAGCTCTCGATTTACCAGCCGATCTACGTTCCTACCCTCACCTATGGTCATGAGCTGTGGGTCGTGACCGAAAGAACGAGATCTCGTATACAGGCGGCTGAAATGAGATTCCTCCGCAGGGATTATATCTCTCGGCTGGCCTGGGAACGCCTCGGGATCCCCCCGCAGAGTTGGCAAATGTGGCTGGGGAGAGGGAAGTCTGGACTTCCTGCTTAGGCTGCTGCCCCCACGACCCCAGCCCGAATAAGTGGCAGGAAGATGAAGATGAAGATGACAGTAAAAGTCACTTGGTTTGGATTGTGAAAGAAACTTTTCATAGCTTTCCTGCTACTTTTTCAGTTTTTTCATCTGTAATGAAGTGATGTCATAAAGAGCCTCAACTTCCATGATCTTCTGAAACACTTAATTGTGAAAGGTTTTAGATGTTTCCAGACCAGTTTGAGACATGCACTTCATTCTTCCCCTTTCATTTGTAGTCTTATTAGCTTCATGCTTGAGATGCTCATGAATGTTCTCACCGTCCATCATAGTCCAAAACATCTTCTCATTAAGGCTTACCATGTCTGCAGACCAATCTTTGAGCTTTGGTTCCTCTCCTTGCCCAAACCTTTAGAAGTTAAGATTGGCTAACTTTTAAGCTAATTGCTTTAAATGGGTAGAAATAGTGTCATCCTCCATTAAGGTCCAGAAACTGTCTTCATCGAATACCTTACATGTCTGCAGATAAAAGCTGGGCCTGGGTTGCCCTGCTCTAGTAATTACTTCTTTATTCATTCTTCGTCCATGCATACTCTGAGTATATATCCAACAAGGACACATCCAGACTTGATAAACTGAACAGGCGGGCCGGCTCTGTGGTCGGCATGAAGCTGGACTCTCTGGTGACAGTGGCAGAGTCGAGAACTCTGGACAAACTGCTGGGTATTATGGACAGAGCCACCCTCTGCACATCGTCATCAGCAACCAGAGGAGTTCAGTAATAGACTGCAGCTTCCAAAGTGTAGGACCAACAAGCTTAAAAACTCCTTTGCCCATCATGCCATCGCACTCTACAACTCCTCACTTTGGGGGATGAGGACATAGATGTGGTGAAAACTGGGAGGGGGGGGGGTTGTCAGTTGTTTGGTGGTTTGTGTGTTTTAATATTGTTTATTTTGTTTATTATTATTATTCTTTTTTTTTAATTTTTTTTTAATTTATTTATTTTTTTACTTATTTACTTATGTTTTTTTTTTTTTTTTTTTTTTTGTTTTTTTTTTTTTTTTAGCAATTTTTATGTGCATGTTACTTTTTTCTTTTTGCTCCTGGAAATGTCAATTTCCCAGAGGGAGTCTTCCTAAAGGGATCAATAAAGTAAAGTCTAAGTCTATTTCTTTACATTTTTTGAGATGCAGCCATTTGATAAGCTTTTAAAACATTTTACAAGACTTTAGTCAAATTTTTTTCACAATTGTATTAAATTGCCTCTGACAATGAAGTTTCCCTTCACACATAAACACATGATAATTAGCCCCAACCCCTGCCATGCTTTTTTTTTGTCTGTTGCCATGGTATTTGAATCATAACAACTACCAGCACACTGAGCATTATTGTTTGCTGGAGCTGATCAGGTCCTATCATTAAAACATGGACATTTAATAATTAAAAAACTCTTTCTAAAATTTTAATTACCATGAAAATCATATTTTGGTAAAATGCTCTGAAAATAACAGCGGTCTCCCAGCTAATTTGTGTAGTAATTATGTTATTCAGTCAATGTCAAGGTCACTTTTTTGATACCTGAACATAGATTTGACTTGCGGTGAAGGAGAAGAGAGGCCGTCATTTGTATAAAACACAATAACACACACAAAAAGGATAAAACATAATGCACAATAAGAAACAAATCAAATTAAAAAAAAGGCCAAGATGTTATTTTTGTTACTTTTTTCTAAGACACTTGTGTTTGACTCCATCTTGCTTGTCGCCATTCATACAGGCAGCTTCTGTCTTAGCTCTCCTAATATTTGAGGGGCAGCTTGCGAGTTTATTGCCTTGCGTAATGTCAGCTCAACTCTTCACTTTACCTGTCCAGACTTTCCAGCAGAGATCACGGATTCATGTATGTGTCTGTTTGTGTGCAACATCACAGAAATGGACAGCTCCCTAGCGCTTGCTAGTGGGATTTAAGTGCCCTAGGGTCAGGTTATAATAAGGTGACACTCTACTCCATTCTGCCTTTTCCCAATCAATAATTCCCTCTGATGTCACCCGGTTCCTCCCCCTGGTTGTTGGCGGTAGAACCAAGGCACAGAGGATCAACTGGAATGCCAATGATGAGCCCACATGTAGCCTGTAGCTGCAAGGGATCTCCACCCTGGAATCAAGATGAGCAGAAGAATAAAGTGGAGAGGTTTCTAACGACGATGCATTCACATTCACTGTGCAAACACTGCCGCTGCTCGCCACTTCTCCACTTCCAGTTAATCTGTTTTTAAAGTTTAAAGATGCTTCCAGAAAGCCAGATATTTGCCAAAGGCTTTCCTCTAACCTGAAAATCTCTGAATACTTCATGAGGAATAACTCACTCTAATTTCAGATTTTCTTCTTTTTTTTTGGGGGGGGGGGTGAAGGTTACCTTAAGGGGGTGAAATAAGAGGTAGTCACATGGTTCAAAGAGATGCAAAGCAGCTAAATACCTATCGTCCATTTATTTTTAGCATGAGCATATTATCATGTCATATTTAAAACAACTCTTTGACTCATTATTTTCACACTTTTCTCACATTTTATCTTAATTTGATCTCTTAACTGAAAAGCAGGGTTTAATGAGGACAGTAGCAACACAGGATGCTGAGCAGTCATGGAAATTGTCCTTTTTTGAGCTCAACAACATCCACCTACGTTTACCAGAACACAGAAGGGAGTGAAAAGAAAACCACTTTGGGGGTTCAAAAGCTGGACAAACACCTGTGTCACGACGTATAAATTGGCTCCATACTGCGACAATTCTTTGACCACACCTGGTCCCACGTCCCCCACATCCCTGCTTTATAAAAGAAGGTAACGGTTGTGTGAAGAAGTGACAACACGGTAGAAGAGCAGCTGCACAGAGGGCTCTTGTTCCCATTGTAAGGAGCTGGACCCAGAGGTCACACATTCAGGGTGTATTTTTGGATTGGTTTGTCTTCAAACACGGACACTGTTGATGTTTGTGGAAAGGAGTACGGTGGAGAAAGAGGGAATAGGCAGCACTGAATGCATGCAAGTGTGAATGGATGAATGAGGGATATTGTACAGTGCTTTATGGAACTGAACGAAGGCTGTCGGGGAGGTACTGGTAATAACGATGCATCCAAGAATATATAATGGTGACACGTCTGCTATTACGAAGGCACTCAAGTGGCTCTCTGCATCAGAAATACTCCTCACCTGACGATTTTTTTTTTTAGCTTTTTATCTCAGATTTCAACCTTTTATGTTTAAATATGAGTTCATTTTTAATTTGATGGCTGCAACACATCCACACAGAGTTTGCAGCAGTGAATGTGAATGTGGAAACAACTGGAGGAAAACTAAACAACTTATTACAGGTTAATGCTAGGGATGGGCATAATTTATAGACAATAGATTATTTGATCGTTAAGATTTCATGGATGATTATTTTATAATTAATAAAACTAATGCATTTTTTGAATAATGTTAAGGTTTATGTGAGCACATATTTTCCAGTGTAACTTTCATGGTTTAGTGGTTTTGTGTGGTATTTAGTTCCATTTCCTGTTTTATTTTTAAGTTAGTTGCCTTGTGCCTTAATGTCCTGTTTTGCTTACCGTCCGTTTGTTCACCTGGATTCATTTAGTCCATTCACTCTACCTGTGTCTTGTTCTGTTTCTGTGTGTATACATACTACTTCATTTCACTTTGCATTTGCCGGTTTGTTTGTGGTTTGTCCTCGTGTTCGTCAGTTAATTAAAGACGATTCTTTGCAATTCCTCTGCATCTCCATCCTCCATTTGGGTCCACATCTACACCACCCCTCCTCGACAGTAAGCATTAAATGAATTCCATTAAACTATCACAACAGTTGTTCATCTTGTAATGAAGAATCACACTGTTTTTCTGCAATTTAATGATGTTTTCCTTTCCTTTTTTCCCCCTGAAGCAGTCGCCACAACAAATCATCAGGTCGCTTCAGAAGCCACTGTCGCACAATTGTAGTTCGGCATGTTTTATGGCGAACACCCTTCCTGATGCAACCCTCTGCTTTTATCCAGGCTTGGCACCAGGACTCGAACCACTTACCTTCAGGTCACATGACAACTGGCTTCACCACCTGAGCCACTGCCACCCGCTTTAACTGCATCTTAATATAGTCTATAAATATTCAATTTAAATATAAAAATATTGATTAATCTAAAATTGATGATCAATTTGCCCTATGATCAAATACCATGATTTAATCGAATGTCCTTCCCGAGTTAACAGGCAACAGATCAGCAATATGAAGAACATTTTAGAGAGGAGGAGGCTTTCAGATGTAACGATTGGCAGAGGTTCATCTATCTGTGAAGAACTCCGTGAAGACTTGGAAGATTGCACCACATGCAGTGTGCAACCAGCATCCACAGATTCAGAGAATCAGAGGGAATCTCTGTATGCATGGGACAGACATGATTCACTGGAAAACCCTGCATGAATTAAAGAAGACTTTCAGAAATCACTGTCTATAAACACAGTTCATCCTAAAATTTACAAATGCAGGTTAAAGCTCCATCCTGCAAAGAAAAAGTCATGTGTGAACACAATCCAGAAACACTGTTTTCTTCTGTGGAACAAATCTCATTTAAAACAAGGAACAGTAGACAACTGTTCTGTGGTCATTTTATAGACAGTGTTAAAAGAAGAGGGGATGCTACACAATGCTAAACAACTACTTTTTACAGACGTGTTCCTGCCATGAAATTCACAAAAGGCTAATATTTTCTATGAAATGGTAAAATGTCTCAGTTTCAGCATCGGATGTGCTCTTTGTGTTCTATTCAGGAAAAAATATGGATTTATGGGCTCTGCAAATCATTGCAATCTGTCAATTTAAATTTTACACAGTGTCCCAACTTTTTGGGATTAAGGTTATAAGATGTAAATTATACTATGAATAAAAGCGTGAGTTAAGATGGCGCAACTCAACAGTCAGTCTATAATGTGCAATTTATTGGTAAAATAAAAGGCTAAGCCATAACTTGATGAAAGTTCAAACCTAACAAGTGGCCAGTCAGTTGATGAACATAAAACCTGCGTATGTATGTTATTATGCTGCACAATGAGTTTCTGTGGCAGCGATAAGTTGTCTGTTTCAGTTGAATACATTAAAATGTACTCTTTAAACTTTAAATATTTGATTCCAACCTACTGAAGTAACAGCTATGAAGCACAATAACTTAAAAATACCTTCATTTATAGATGGAAAACAGTTTTAGGCTCAAAAAGTACCTGCGTCTTGGTTCCGTGCTATTTCGCTCCCACAGCTCCTTAACTGGGATTAATGGTCTCTTTTGTGCCGTTCCAGTCGGCACAGTTAATCATGAAAACACAGGTTCAGGTTTATCTCAGAAAATCTCCTTTGTGACATGGTTGCAGGAAAACGTGCCCCCCGTCTCCGTGTCCCACAGGCCCTTGATCAACTTACTGCTGTGATCTGAACATGCCTTCCAGATCAGCAGCCCCAAGTTGCCCTGCAGGTCCTTCTGACTCACATTCTTCCAAATCTTCAATGACCTCCTTTCATGGAGGTTTGTAAAATGCCAGATCAGCTGCAGGGTGTCCTTATTCAGAAACAGGTCAAAGGCTGTCTCAGGACTGCTGATGCTGGCAAGCTGATCGTGAGTTGGTCCAGGGGTCAATCCAGGTGGAGGGAAAATGGGAAGGTTTGTTTCTGACTGGGAGACCATATGATTTTCCCATTTCTTGACCTCCATGAAGAGGTTTCCATAGCCTCTTCTTCTCCCTGTTCTTCTTTCTCCTCCATCTCGGTCTCTTGAAGGAGTTCCTCTTGATCACTCTCAGTTGCTGGTCTCTTTCTTCACATGACTGCAAAACTGCAGTGAGCTTTCTTTCTATTCATTGTTCTCCTCATGATGTCTGCTGAAGAAATGACCAGCCAGACCAGGCTGCAAACAAGTCTCACAAACTTCGAACATGCTCCTGCTTGTTTGAAACCTATTGTGCCTTCATTTTGAAATTAAATGTGTAGATTTAGACCGACAGACAGACAGACAGACAGACAGACAGATAGATAGATAGATAGATAGATAGATAGATAGATAGATAGATAGATAGATAGATAGATAGATAGATAGATAGATAGATAGATAGATAGATAGTTTATTCATCCCCAGGGAAGAAATTCTGGGTGTTCCAACAGTTTTTTTTTTAAAAAGGAAAAGGAAGAAAACACGACTCTGTCCCTTCCTGTACGCTGCCAATAGAACCACCTCCAGGTACCTGTAGGTCTTCACATTCTCTATTTCCTCTCCATCAATACAGACTGGCTTTCTGTGTGACGTACATCTCCTGAAATCCATCACAAGCTCTTTGGTTATGGAAGTGACAGTTCATGTTAGTCCAGTCTGTGAAGGCCTCTACCAGGTCCCTGTACTCCCCTTCCTGTCCACCTCTCACACATACCACAACTGCTGTATCATCTGAACACTTCTGTATTTGGCAGGACTCCGGCTTGTATCTGAATTCTGAAATGTAGAGTGTGAAAAGAAAGGGAGCGAAAACAGTTCCCTGTGGAGCCCCAGTACTGCACTCCAGAGTTCCAGAAACACTTCTCCCCATCCTGACATATTGTGATCTTGATGTTAGATAGTTCATAATCCAGGATGTCAGGGATGGGGCCACCCCCATATCTAAAATCTTTCAGTATGGGAGGCCTGATGGTGTTAAAAGCATTGGAAAAGTCAAAGAACATGATCCTGACATTAGAACCAGGCATTTCCAGGTAGGCATATGCCCAGTGCAGCATGTGAAGAACTGTATCCTCAACTCCTGAGTTTCTGGTAGGCAAACTGGAGTCGGTCGAGATCAAAGGTCTTCATTGTATGAGATGTCAAAGCTACCGGTCTGTAGTCATTCAGCTCCACTGGTCGCCCTTTTTTGGGCACCGGTATGAGACACGATGCCTCAACAGAACCGGGACTTTTTCCATCTTAAGACTCATATTGAATAGCCTTTGGAGAGGAACAGCTTGCTGCCCTGCAGTCTTTCAGGAACCTTGGACATACCCCATCTTACCTAGTCATTCCTAGTCAGAGTTTCCTGAGCTCAACTGCAACCAGTTAATACACTCAGATGAATCAGCTTAGTGTGCTCATGAGGAGGATTATCAGCAGAGGTAGAAGCAACGCATGCAGTGGTAGAGACGTAGAGGTGGAGGTAGAGGTGGATGAACCAGTCGCAGAGGTGATGGAGTCAGCCAGAGAGGTAGAGGAACCAGCACCGGAGGTGAAAGGGGCAACCACGAAAGTGGATAGATCATTCTCAAACCTGACGTAGTGCTGGTTGACGGAGCTGGCTTTGTGTACATCATCCTCTACAGAATAACAGTTTTCCAACTTGTAGCCAGTGATGGTCTTCATCCCCCTCCACATCTTTTTGATGTCTTTGTTTTCCAGTTGCTTTTCCACCTTTCTTTTGTACTCTTGCTTGGCATGCCTCAGAGACCTTTTAAGCTCCTGTTGCACATTCTTCTGCTTTTCATTTAATTTAATTTACTGGAATGCCCTCTTTTTTGGTTTAGGAGACCTTTGATGGGACTGGTTATCCGTGGTTTTTTATTAGGATAGCACCTGACAGGCCTGACTGGAATCACAGAAACTTATGTCTTCTGTGATGGTATCAACGCTCTTGTCTAAGTCCTGCTCCTCCAGCAGTACATCCCAATCAGTGCAGCCAAAACAGTCCCTCAGTGCATCCATTGCCTAAGGTGACCACTTCCTGAAGGTTCTGGTGGTAAAAGGAAGTTTTCGTACGCGAGGTTCGTATGTGGGTTGAAGATAGACCATGTTGTGATCAGATCTGCCCAGGGGTAGAAGGGGTACAGCCCTGTATACTTTATTCCGATTGGCATATAGCAGATCTAGAGACTTCTCTCCACATGTTGAACAGTCTGCATACTGTACAAAATCAGTCAGGCAGGAAGTCAGAAACACTTGGTTAAAATCTCCCGTAATAACAATAAACGCCTCTGGTGTTAATTTTGTATCCGAGCAACCATGTCATGTATGGCGTCACATGCCACTGTCGGCACTGCTCTTGGGGGAATATAAGCCTAAACAACAATGACATATGGCATCTCCCATGGCATGTAGTATGCTTGAAAACCAACCAAAAGCAGTTCAATGTCCAGACAGCAAACTTTCTCTCAGACTGTTACATTACGGGGATTAACCCCTTCTCTCACACCCCCACCTCTTCTCTTTCTACTCCTCTCCACATCTCTGTCGGTGCCAAGTGGCAACCTCTAGTGATTAAAAGTGAAGCCTACGCGGAAGTGCATAAAACTACAGTTCCTTCTGCTTCAAGTAAGAAGAACGTTGAACTGCGGTTTTTAGCCGGCTAACAACGTGATTTAGCTTAAACTCACTTACTCCCGTTAGCTGGTTAGCTCCTGTTAGCTCTGGGTTAGCTCATTTAGCTCTTAGTTAAAGACTGCTTGGAGTTCACTTAATGTCAGTCATTATCCATGTCACTCACAGCCCCCCTCTCAGCTCCACCTCTTTGCCCATATTTGTATATTCCGGGCGAGACAACACACATGACCCTGCCAAGATGGCGATGGTAGGAACCGCCCACCAAGCTTCGCTTCACCTCTTCAGAAACCCATGGATTATGTCACGGAGGCACTGTTTACCTTTTTATTATGCAGTCTATGGTCGGCACACACAGATGTGAAGACTGGTAGATCCACATGAGTTCGGCATGTAGTTATTCACCCAGGACTCCGATAAACAAATCAAGCTAGACTCTCTGTGGTTCCTCAAGAGGGCTTCCAGTTCATTGCACTTATTTTGGAGCTAGTTGGCATTTCCCTTTATAATGATGGGCAGAAAAGGCTTGTACCTCCACCTAGTTTAATTTCTGTTTGTCTTCCTCAATACTACAGCTCTGCATCCACAAAACGGCCTCCTCAGTTTGCCTGGAAAGATGTTTTTGTCCATATCCATGACCCATCTTCACCAGCTCCAACAGTCGCTCTTTTGTATACACCACTCTGGACCTGGCGTACATTGCAAAAAAACAAAACACAAAACAGCAAAGACAAAAAAATATTAATACCAACACCAAAAAAGGTCAGAAGATACAAAAATTTGCTTCCAGTGGCCCGGCACATAGCAACAAATGACTTTATCACATATCAACATAACAGTTTATAACAGTATATCCAAAATATGATGTTGGGAGTTATTGGAACCAAACAATAAAAAATGCAAAGACCGTTTGTCTTGTGCACATCTTCTCTTCTATACAACTGGAAAAAAACTGTTCTGCAATATAATGTGTCTATTTGGCATATAATGAAACAGGTGGTGTGCAGGGTGTATGTACTGTCAGCTTAAAAACAGAAAGAAAACATGAATGAATATGACAAAGTCTCCTGTTTCTTATATAGGCCTCATATATTTTTACTAAGGATTTCATAAACTGACCCACCTATAAGGGTTAGAATATTAGCCAGTTTGCAACTTGGAGAACAGAACACTGCTTTTTTAATAAAACAGAACAAGCATGTAGTGACCTGAGATATCTTTCTAATGGGTGCAATAGTTTACTATTATTCGATCAATGGAAAAAGATAAAGGTAGGAACTGTAGTGCTACTAAACAGTAAAAAAAAAGCTATAACCAGAGGAGGAAAAAACCAAATTAAAAACTAAATAAAGTCTCTCCTGAATTTGGAAACTCCATCTGCACATCCAAGAATCAATTAATCTATTTGTAATGAGACTCTGAAGGACACTAAATTCAAAGAACAATGAGGAGGCACAACCTTCAACTTGGAATTAATTTTCTAGTCCATGAAAGAAAAAAATGAGGAAGAAAAAGAGATTCATATTCTGAAGAAGCACTATCATTTCTCTCTCCAAATTGCCTCTCAAGGTGCCACAAGTACCGCACTCAACAAAGAACCCTCTTGAAACCTTATTTTTTGGGACACTGTAGCTGCTGCATCTCACAGTGAGGACAGGTCCTCTCCTGGATTACCTGGTAGATAATGAGCTCTGCCTATCCATAATTAGATTGACATTTTTACATGTATGACCTAATCCTCTACAGCTGCTAGTTGTGGTTAATTGTCATTTAAGGATGAGATCATTTTTGAGAGTGATGCTGGCCTAAAGACAAGAAGCTGTTTCCAGCACTGGGAGGAATATATTAAAGGTTTTTAATGGGATAACAGTCAAACATTGTGACATGAGAGTTAAAGTCCCTTTTCTATTATTTTTCAGCAACTGTGTTGTTTACTGACTGCTCTCTGTTGTCCTTATTCAGTCAGTTTTTCTCCATCTCACACCTTCATGCCTGCCTGTCCCTGCCAGCTGCTACAAACTGCCCTTTCCAGATTTAGAGCAGTCGCGATGCAATAAAGACTCTTAAAAAAAATAAATAAATAAATGCATCAAGATTTTCTCCTCGTCGAGGTCAGCAGATTCCTATCTATTCTACATCAGGTAGAAAATCAGTTTCTATGAAATCCTCATAGGATCAAATTCTTTAGAAAGATAGTATCTTTATTTCGCTCCATATCGACATGAAGCATCACACAGTTGCTGCACATCATGATCAGAATCTCCCGTTCCACCACATCCCAAAGATGCTCTGCTGGACTGAGATCTGGTGACTGTGGAGGCCGTTGGGGGACATGTTGAAGATGATTTGTGCAATATGAATGGTGCATTATTCTGCTGGAAGTATCCATCAGAAGATGCTACATTGTGCTTATAAAAGGTGAGCAACAACGTTCAGATTATATATGTATATATATTCGAGAGTCGCCCCTCTCCCATTCCCCATCCTACCTGTTGTTACTTGGACTGCACTCTTCTGGAGTTATATGTTTGCTGTTTCTCCATATATTTGTTAGAGCCACTTCTCCAGCGTGTGGGACATGGCCCCAACTGCTCCCATGACCACATCACAATTGTTGCCCTAATGTGTCAGGCTTTCTCTGGTTTCCAGTGTTTCTTTTTTCTGATGTCACTACATTGACCGTTATGGCTTTCCTCTTCCGCTTATCCATGATTGCTATGTCCAGTTGGTTGGCCATCACCATTACGTCTGTCTGAATCTGGAAGTCCCGCTGTTTATGGCCCTTTCATTCTCCACCATCTTGGGAGGTGTTTCCCACTGTGACTTAGAGGTCTCCAGTCCATATTCTGCACAGATGTTTCTATATTCTTTGATGGCTTCTTGGTTGTGGTGTTCAATTTATTCTTTTCCTGCCAGTTTCTTGCATACTGCCATGAGGTGCTGGATTGTTGCAGGAGCTTATTTGCACCACCTGCACCTGGGGTCCCACCTGGTGTGTTGGAACTGGGCCTCTATTTGTCTACTGTTCAAGGGTTGCTCCTGTGCCCACATGATTAGCGCCTCTGTGTCAATCTTCAGTCCAGCCCTCTATGGCCATTGGTTGTATTTGTTCATATCTGCCACTTCAGCAATCTGCCAGACATGCAGGGGCTTGTCCTTTCATGACATTTTTTTTTAACATCTCCTCCAGGTTCCATGGCTTGAGGCATTGTGTAATGCTTAATCTCTTAGGGCCATCTTCGTGGTGTACACATGGAGCTTTGATGGTTCATGTTGGATAGTGGCCCTGATGCACACTTGTCCTCTGTCTCACTCTTTGTGCTTACCATATCGTCTCTGGACACTGGATTTTGAGTGAAACCCTCCATGGTAAAAAGCCTTCATGTTCAGCTGTGGTCTGAACTCCATCCTTTGACCCGCAGGGTATCTGATCATTGGCAGGGTATGGCTGTTCTGCTGCTTTTATCCAGTCCAAATGACATTCTAATGTCCTTGTGTTGTGTTCTGTGATATGGATGAGCACCAAGAGAGGGCACGATAGAACTTCATGTGATAAGGAGAGTGAAGAAGAAGAATAAATGTAGAAGTGAAGCACAGACAAGCGCTCTGTCCAGTTCTATTTTGTTGTACAAAATACCACACCCTGCTGTGGATCCTGATGGTGTGGATCAGTGAGTCAATGTCTCGCTAACTCTTAGTGGATAGCTTGATACCATCCATGTAGAGGAGGTGACTGATGAAGGCCCCATTCCTGAGTTGGTAGCCATAGAAAATCTTGCTGATTAATTGGCTGATGGGGTTCAGGCCATTACAAAACAGCATTACGGGCAGAGCATCTCTTGGTATATGCCGCATTTGATAGAGTCTTGGTCCATTCGCTCAAAGTTGGCCTCAAGGGTGATTTTCCACAGCCTCATTGACTTCACAACAAAGGCTGTCATTGTTGTTGACTTCTTATAGCGTCAGACATTCCAGCATACATGTATGTGGCACTGAGACATAAGCTTTTTGGTAATCAATCCAGACAGTACATTGATAATCACTTTTCTTAGTTCCTGCAGTAAAAAGGATTTAGCTAAATGCATTTAGACTAACTGGTAAAACAAACTAAAGAAAACAAATAAACCCAAAACTGTTGAAATACTTCATTCTTTTTTGTGTTGTAAGTGAAATAGCATTGGCAAAAACACTCAGAAACGGCGGAGTGATGGAGGGTTGGAAGGTTGGGGACTGGAAATGAAAAGGGCAATAGAGAAGCGGGAGGTGTGAACATCAGGTTGTCAGCAGGGGATGTATTTTATTCATATGATCTTGTGCTGCCTACCCAAGTGTGCAGTAATGGGTCATTCCCATCGTACATGCATTCAGAGGTGGGCTCACAGACCATCACTTCCACATGGCTGGACACAATGAAAAGGAAAGGGATGGTCTGATGAGGGTGGAAGTGGGGGAAAAAAAGACAAGGGCAAGTAAGTTAATGGATGTTAAACCTTTTGGTCATATTCAGTTAAAATGAAGGGTTAATGGACTGATTTTTGCAGGGTGCTTTTTCTAGTTATGTCAACCAGCCAGATAACTTTGCAGAATAAGAACTTTAATTCTTAAAATAGAGGGCTTCTTTGGTTCTATCTCACATCACATAAACAGGATTTGTCAGAAGGTAAATACAGTTGACAAACAAGCACCAACCCTCAGATTACAAGGACAGTGAAATGAAGCCATGCCTTCAACTATGAAGGGAGTAGCTCATACCTGTCAAGTGTCTCATTTTGGCCGGGAAACTCCTGGTTTTTTTTTTTTACTAGTGTTTCCTGCACTAATCCTGCATTGTTATTTTTAGGTGAATCTACTGGATTATGATATGGGGAGGAAATAAATTGATATGAGGAAACAACCCCCCCCAGCAAAGAATAAACATCTTTTTTGGGATCTTTCCATTTGGGTATCAACCCATCCAATCTGACCCAAAAGGGTGGAGCTTGACACACTGCAAGATTTTGATTTGTTTGAAAAAAAAAAAAAAAAAGCCACTTAAAGTGTGACCTAGCAAGAAAACAATGTAAGAATGTTTCTATGTTAAAAGCAACAGATTTTCTTTTTGTTGATTAAATCTCAGTTTAAAATGGCATTACAAAGCACTGTTATGTGGACTGTAACAGTTTGTTTTAGAGTTGCTTTTTGGTTATATTCTATAAAAAGTGTCGCGTTGCGATGGCTCCATTCTGTTACGTAACTGAGGCATCTATCTGTTTGGGCTGACACCCTGGTGGTCTCTCAGGTAAAGTTACAGTTGGCTGTAGAGATGCAAGGCCATTACAGTTAACCGTCCTCCCCTGGCCGGCACCAGTTTAAGGCCCATCTTTACCAAGATTTGGCAATAGACACTGATACCTTGGTAGATGTCACTGAAAAAGTCTTTAATATCCTTTTTCTGTAGCTTTTGTGCTGCTCTGTTTGATTTTGCTAGCTAGATTTGGTACTCACCATCACTTTTGATATGGTTAGTCATGACATTTAGTTATCTGTTTCAGTATTTCATTGATGCTCACATTTAATTTTGCTTTTATTTCTCCGATATAGAGGTAGCTGGTAGTGCAGACACATTACGTTCACTAGTTAACTTGAGATTTATGCAACTATCTTGTATAAACTTTTTGTTTTAATGTACAATAAGGGTGTCAACCTGTAAATTTTTGTTTTATCCAAAATCGTTTGTTTTACAGCAAAATCTAGATTTTATCAACCAGTAAAAAATTTTGACCAAACTCCAATTTCAGACTTCTCAGTGGTAAAAGCTTCTGTTAGTTATTACTGCTCAGCATCTTCCTTCCATATTGGATTTATGTTTTGAATTATTCTTTAATAATTGTGGTGTGTCTGGCAGTCAGGGTACCAGCTGTAGGGGTGGTACGCAGCTGTGAGACCACCATCTCAGGCATGAATCATTACAATGTCCCCCTGTCAATCTGTCAGTCACGGCTGACAGAGACCTCAGCAGGACACTCACCGTGGAGGGTGACAGGGTGTCTGGTGGCAAGTTTGAAATGTGAGAGGCCACATAATGTGTGTGTATGTTTTGCGTGCATGGCCTTGGCCATGGTCCAAAGGGTGAATTCAGGATGTCATGTGCGTGACTCAGTGAAGAAGTGTGGGGTCAGGGCCCAAAGAGGTGTGTGACTGCAGACCAGCAGTGCATTATGGTCGTGAGTACACTACTGAGGCATAACAAGGGATGGGGAGAAATTGTCAGGTCACTCTCAGCATGAACAATTCACTTTCTCATCCCTTTTTTTGGCCTCTTCATCTTGCTGTAAAGCAGAACTCAAAAAGACACTCAACCACCTCCAGTAATATTTTCTATAAAATGTTTTTTGTTCTTTCTTTTTTCCCCCCATCATTAATTTTTTTTTCATAGAATTTTTATATTATTTCCATAAAACTCTTGAATACATGCTTGAAAAGTATGTATTCAAGAGAAAAGTATTATTTTCCACCAGTTAAAAGTCACTCAAATTTCCATTTCTTCCTTATTCTGATACTCAGTCGGCACTATTGAACATCTGGACCATGTCTGCATGGCTGAACGTATCGAGTAGATGCCATGTGGTTGTTTGTGTTTACAAGCAAGTGAGCATAATAAATGTGTAACATGATGTTCACTTTCCGGCTGATGTGGTTAAATTGTAATTTAAATGATCAGAAAACTGATGAGATTTTCCTCAATGAGAAAAAAATGTTTTTATTTTTATTTAGGTTATTAGCAGGGAAAGTGCACGTTCACCTTTTATCAGGTACTCGGAAGTTCAAATTGTTGCTTAAAAGTTTTTTTTATACAATATTGGGGAATATTACAAGACTTAAAAACTTGGATACTTATTTTTTATAAATATAATGAGAGTTATACATTAGTTCAGTATTAACAGCTAAAATTTTCATGCGAAAGTCCGATCTTGTTCCGTCTGTTGTTCCAACTCCTGGCGTTTTCTCTGGACTTCCAGTATTACCAGTAACTTGTGTGATCATTACCACTGTGGTTATCTTGAATTAAAGTCCTGTTAACCCGACTCTATCTTGCTCTGTGTGGTCCTTCAGAACAAATCTAAATGAAGTGGCAGGGATATGACCAGATATGTGATGGCTGGTGTGGAGAATTTCATGGGCTAACATGCAGAGGCGTTTTGTACAGTGTGTCTGGTGAAGTGTAGTCATTCACTTTCCCATTAAAGGATTAATAGACATAACTATAAATGTGTTTGAGTTTGACAAAAGGCTGTTTTTACATCTGTAATATTTTGGCGAAGCCTGTTGTGAGAGACGTGGTTGGGGACAGCTTCTTGTTCTCGATGCATTAGCCAAGCAGAACTTACTTCTGGAGGGGCTTTGAGAAGTATTGTGTGATTGGTCGCATGCTTGAGGTGGGCGTGGTTAACACGGAAAAGCATAAAGCCACTTCCAAATTTTTGCTGATGCAGTTTAAACAGATTAAACAGATAATTAAAATGCTGATGGAGGTTTAGTAAAAAGAAGAAATGTCTACAACACGTGGGATTTGAAGACACAGACCCAGCCATGTATACAACCCACCCTGTCAATGACGAAGTTTATTGTTAAATCTGAAATAACTGGATTCATTGCAGATAAAAGCACAGACATCCACCACAGTGATCCCAGACCCGTTTCAGACAAAGCTTCTGGTGGAGTATGAATTTAATTTTGGCATCATACAAAATCCAGACATGTTATTCTGTGTTAAAGCTCACAAAATAACCACATGAGAAAAAAAAATCAAATTAATATGAAATACTATTCAAACCAGGACACAAAAGCTTGCAGTTGAATTAACTTTAAATATAAAATGTTCCCTTCTCTGCTTTCAGCAAGCGTAGATTATGAAGCATATGCTATGCTCCTGTTATGTCAGTATATATCATTTCCAAATTAAGCCATTTCTTTTTAATCTAACTGGTCTACTTTGGCAAACTTCCCCATTCTGAATGCTGCCAGATAGACTAAATGAACACACCAGATGACTAATTTCCTGAGCTTTTTATCAGTGTGTATTGGTTCACAAATGCTCATCATCAGCGCCGATGTGAAACGCCCTGTGAGACAAGCCAAACAAACAGAGCACATTACCAGCTGACCATTTAGTCCTTCTGTATGTGCACACAACACACACATCAACATCAGCTGAGAAAACCTCGAATGTGAGCTCATTCATTTTTGATGAGCTCAGACATGCTGGCAAATGTGGGACACGGTCACCTTGTTTACCGAGAGGAAAAGTTGGCTCTGGTGTAAGTTTTGGGTGACTTCGCCCATCAACGGCTAATCACAGAGTAGCTGATTGTACACTATGAGATGAGCCCTAACCCTCAGACAGGCGCCCGGCCAGGCGCCCAGGCTTCAAACGCTGCCAATCTAATCACCTCGTCCACATGGCAGCTCACCTCCCTTCACCTCATCGAACACAAACATGCTCTCTCTCTCTCTATCTAACTTGTTGAGCCCCATCTGGGAGGGAAGCCACCCATACAGCCAGACATGGCTCACTGGAGCAGGGACCAAACCAGCACCTGCTGCCTGGCTGGGAGAACCACAATCACAATGTTCCGTCTCAGCTTTTTTTCTTCCCCTTTTCTTTTAATGTGAATTTGCTCCCTCATGAAATAACCTTCTCTTGTTTGTGTGTTCCTTGTATTTTGTCCTTGCCCAGTTTGACTCCTTCCTTTGGGATTTGTCCCTCATTGTTTCCTGTCTGCTTGCCTCTGCTAGGTTTTATGCTTCTTTATTAAATGTTCTCTGCTAAAATCCAAGCAGAAATATTGCTCCGACACCTTCATTTAATGGTGTTTACATTGTCCAGGGACAGTAAATGAGAGAGTAAATACTACTTCATGTCATATTTGTGTAAATGAAAACTTTGGGCTTGAATATTCAGTTTTTATTCCAGACTATGAATGTCCAATCACAGAAGGCTTCCTGGAAATGACAGCTGTCATGTTAATTTTCTGATATTTACATCTTGTCAGGCGTCACAATTCAAATCTAACGCTGCAGCGGAGCTATCAGTTTTAAATGAAGAGAATAGTTACTGCGGAAATCAAAAAGCTGCTGCTGTTACATAGCATTAGCATAACAATCAATGTTGCCTGAAAATTGGTTTATTTCTTCCTCTTTCTCTACATTAACAAGATTAGAACAATCAGGGTTGCAAAATGTGTGGCATTCAAAGACGACATGTAAATAATGAATGTAATCATTCATTGTCAAAAAAAAAAGCCGATGTAGATTTATGTATGACTTAGCATTAGCTGCTAGCTTAGCTAGTGTTATGATTAGTTTTACCCTTCACAATACCAACATGACTTCAAAATGCTGATCCAAAACAACAGGTGATGTCGATATATGAAGTGGATTAGCCTGTCTTTTATATGGCTACTGCTTGGAGCTTTTTTATTTTAGTAATAATAAAAGTTTAACCGTTAGGATTACACAGTTGAGAAGCTCATAGTGCATTGCATGTCACTGAACAGTCAGTGTGAGACTAGTTAGGCCATCAAAGCAGCTAACGTGAGAATCTAAAACCAACAGTTTGACAGATTTGCTTTCAGTCAGTGTATTTAGAATTAATTTGGTTTGTTTTGTTCTTATTTGTGTAATATAACTGTAGTTTATCATGCTACAGTGTTCCAAGCTAGTAAATGGAATCTGGTTTTGAGTCTGTTCATTACAGACCCATTCTGTTGTTTCTGTCTCATTGCCTGGGAAAATAGACATTGTAGTGGGTCATATTAGTCTGCTTTTATTTTTCTATCTAGATCAGTGGTGCATAAACCTGACTCATTCAACGGGAGGAACGGGAGATTCTCATCATGATGTGCAGCAACTGTGTGATACTTCATGTCAATATGGAGCAAAATGTCTGAGGAATGTTTCCACCTTGTTGAATCTATGACACCAAAGGCAGGATCTATTAAAGGTTTGTGTGTATGAAAACATGTGCAATAAGTTTTCAAAAAAAGTACAAACTACTTTACAACATTGGTTCAAAATAACACACATCCAGTTTGTGCGTCTTTGTCAATGAATATGCAATATGGAGCGTTCACACGCATTTTTTGTGTTTTGGGAGGAGAAAATGTAATTTAGCACCTGCAATGTGATTTATCAAATCTGAGAGCAATCATGCTCATAGAAAACTGTATCTAAATTTAACACATTTCAAAAGGATGTGCAAACAGTTTGTGCGTGTAATTATGCACATGGCTGCACTTATTGCCACAAGAGGGAGAAATCAAAACAAAGTAATGTTAAGCTATTACAAAATTATTACCTGGCCTGGAATTTAATTTTTGATTCGATATTTAGAAGAAAAGACTATGAAAAAGCCATATATGCATCTAATTAAAACTACACACTACACGGATTTAATCGGACGCATCGTGCCACCATGCCTTATTATATTGATGCTTTATGCTTCATTCAGTGCACATCTCTTGCACCTGAGCCCCTGTGTCTATTTTATTCTCCTATTAAAGAAAAAGACCAGGCGCAAGTGGGGGCACGTGGGTTAAGGACTGCTGTATGAACTAATGCTCTCATACCAATAATTATTTTTGGAAAACACACTCTATTTGTGGTTCTAAATAACCCGTTTGGTAACCAGCAGCGTTGTGGCCGCAACTGAGCGATTTTAATTGGAAACCAAGCTGTAACTGTTGATCGTGGTGACATCACAACAGCTGCCCTTCTCATTTTTAGCTCATTACAGCCTTGAGGATTTTCCGGCCACAGCGATAGTCACAGTCAGTGGTCCAAGAGAGAGGCTGAAGATGTCCTGCTGAGCACACTTATCAAGCACTGCTCCACCGAGCAGCTGCTTTCTGCTAAACTAAAGAAATACGTCATTGTTTGGATCAGCCCAAGGCCCCCAGAGCAAGTCTACTGGAGTGCCTTGGCTGTGTCGTCTTTGTAAAAGAGAACTGGTTAGATATTTCATCTAGAAATTTAAAGGTTAAGAAAAAAAGACATGAAAAACAAGACAGGAATGATGAAAAACCACCAGGTGCAGTATTACAAATCAAACTCCAATCACTTGTACAGGTTCTTGAATGACTGCTTTCTCAGGACTTAAACTAATGAAAGATTGTTCAGAACAACTTGTACATGGTCAAATCCGCTGCATCAAGAGTCTGGCTTTTAAGAAGTATGGCATTTGGGTGATGGGGAAGCAGTTATGCCATTAAAGCAAATGTCAGACTGTTGCTGGTAGATATTAATACACCAAGTATAGTACAAAACTATTTGAACTTAATGGTGGTACCACTTCAAAAGTCAGACAATCACTGACTTGTTTCAGTTCTGGAAGGGAAAAGAAGGAAGGCTATGAAGAATTTTGGAAATCCATTAGTCCTAAATTGAGGCATTTATCAAAACCACTACATTTTACATTTCCTCATTTAGCACACACACCAGTGAAAAACTATTTTCAAATCCTAGTAAATTGTGAACCCCTGGCTAGGGTAATAACTCTGTTTTAAGCACTAAAGACAAGCAGGACATGTAGAGAAGTTAAATTTATGTGTGAGACGTTTGGGACCTTGAGATGTTATGAGAGGATGTATTCTCCAACAAGATGCGCCATCTTAAAGGTAAAAAGCAAAGCCCCTGTTCTGTTAGCTTTGGGAAATTATTGTTCAATCGAGGAACCAGAAATGAGTGTTGAAAGCACTTAATGGCTTTCGGTCTTTGGTCTTTCCAATCAAAACTTCTTCGTCCCTTTTCCATCAAACAGCTTTGTGTTGAGTACAACTAACAGCAAACTCTGCTTTCTGTTTCTACCAACTGGCACATTTACTGAATGTGAATTATGATTTAATCAAATCAAATTTTATTTGAAGTAGTGCAAAGTGCTTTACATACGTATGTTAACCCTTTAAAGCCTGACCCATGAAAAATTATTAAAAAATAAACAAATAAATAAATATTTCAAATATGAAATCTTTAGTTGGCCTTTTAACAAAATGTAAATTTTGTTCTTTAAAAAAAAAAAAAAATTACCACGTTTTTAGGGGGATTTACCATTTATTTATTACCATTTTATAGTGTAATCTTCTGCTTTTGAGCAAAATTTTTACAATAAAGCAATGCAAAAGGTTTAAGAAATTGTGTGTATCAAATATGATCCATTTGGCTTTATAGGATTAAAAACAACAAATAATACACAAATACACATATATATACACATATATACATACATGAATACATATATATTGACACATTTGATAATAAGCACACAAATACAGACACACCCCCAAATCCCAAATCCCTTTCATAGCACAACTCTAGAAGCATCTTTTGTCTGATTTTGTATGTTTTAATAGAATGTCCAAACAGATCAGTCATAGCTCAAAGGTTAACTTTATCAATACAGGAATAAGAAACAAGACATTTACATGTCAGTGTGACCTGAGAAGAAACATAAATTAGAAAAGATTTTTATTTTTAAAAAAGGCACATAAAGTCTGTTTTTACAAGCTAACGGCAGCCATATTGTTAGCTTGCGTAAACAATACGCCAGGACTAGCTATCGACTGCTCGACTAAGACTGGACCGCCGCTTCCTTTTTAAACATTTTCTATTACGTCTCTCCTCTTCAACTGGAACATTCAAACATGTGATAACTCTCTGGCATTGTTCAAATTTTCATAGTAAAGACAAATATCTACAGAGATTTCAATGGACCTCCAAGCTTTCTGACCTTCATGGGTAGTTAAGAGAATTATTATAAAAACTGTATATTGAAAAGAAACAAAAACACAGATATGAAAGCAAAGTTATAGTAAACAGAAAAAAACCTAATATGTAAGATGTAGTTACACACTGGCTACAGTTCTGGTTAATGGGCTGAAGTTTCTGTTCAGTTTATTTGTAATTTGTTGGATTTTATTTTACATAATGTCTGATTCATGTTATTTGGTCATTTTATGTTTGCGTACATGTTTGGAAGGTATCATAACCAGATGCTTGAGTCTCCTCATCTGGTCTGTTTGCAAATACTTACAAACCATTTCTTTACATCTTGTTGTCACGAATGAAGCATTTTTCCATTTTAACTTGTATCAGTTAATATAGTCTATACATTATTTGTCCTATTACATATGCAACTGGTATTTTTTCCAATCTGACTCTTTTATGCTTGTTTATGCATTTATCTATTTTTTAAGCATCATGTTATTGTATGTTGTAAGTGAAAATTATGTTAAGCTCACTGTCATGGATGTGTTACGGCTTCCAGCTTGCTTCCTAATCTTCAATATGGCACCACTCTGAAACCTGACAATTGTACTGGAGCGGACTCAACATGTTCAGTGTATCAACCAGATCAGTGATCTGGTTTAACTAATCCTCACAACAGAGGCTTCGCCAACTGATATCATTATGATGGCTGTCAACACAATCAGCCAGCCTAGACTTTCTGACTCTGAATATGTGCATTATTATGTAAAATAGGTAAAGATGGTATAAAATGCTCAATAACAATCTATTCCTTGCAGGGTTAAAGAAAACATGGCTGCTGAAGCCAAAGAAGGAAAACAATGCTGATTATGTGAGTGTGTGAATAATAAGCTGATTAATAAAACTGCCATGTTTTGCTGATGCATCATTCTGGTTGTTTCAGCTGTTTTAGATCATTTTTGCTTGAAGTGAAAACTACATAAAAGGACATCTGTTCAGTCAATGGATTTGTGAAGGTCAAAGTTTATTTTCTGTCATCCAGACTCTGAAAACTAAATAAAAGGATTACAGTTATCCTGCCAAGTTTAATCATTTTGAGAGCATTTTACATTACAAATGCGGGTAGGTATGGGAATGTACAAGCATCATCTCAACAAAAGGGAAACAAAGAAAGAAAAAAAAGAGTTCTGATGCATCTCAGTTGGTTTGCTGTGCTGACAAACAGAACCAAAAGCCAAATCTTCACTGATTGAGCCACATTCCTGCCTTTATGGCAGGGCTGCCAAGCTCCAGTCCTCAAATTAATCAACATTGTACAGAACTTCATTGGCTGTTGGGTCCATTTAATGTGAGCCTGGTGTGTTGGAGTGTTAGGGTTAGAGATCCAGATGGGGCTCAGAGTAGAGGTGCTCCTCATCGACATGAAAACCAGATGAAGTGACTCAAGCATCTGGTTATGTTGCCTTCTGGACACTTCTCTTGTGAGGTATTACAGGAAAACCCAGGACATGTTGGTAGGACTATTTCTTTCAGCTGGCCTGGGAATGCCTCAGAATTTCCCCGGAAGGGAAGGAAGAAATGACCATGAGAAGGGAAGTCTTCTACAATGGCGATATTTAGATGGGACTTTTAATTCTTCTAAATTCCGAATAAAAGTTAATTCCGCTGTCAACTGATGGAAAAGGATCATGTAAATACTAAATTCCGAATGCAAATTTCTATTCGGAATTAAACGTAATTCCGACGTAAGTGGCTGGGTTTTTTTTTTTCGCGTTTTATTTCCAAACTATTTAATTCCTCTGTCATGTAAACCTTAATTCCGCTCGAAGTTATTTCCATTCTGCGCATGCTACCTTGTCCTGTCCTACTTACCTTGTCCTGTCCCAATGATGCTTATTTTTTTGCCTCCCGTCTTCGGTGGTCTATCTTTCTTCTTCTCAGTTGCTGCAAAAAGTGAAATGGTATGCTTGTGTTGAGCTTTTACTTCAAAATTATAATCAAAATATTGGCAAAACTGGTACTTCATTCATTCATTCATTTTCCTAGCCGCTTATCCAATTCAGGGTCGCGGGGAAGCTGGAGCCTATCCCAGCTGGCTTTGAGCGAAAGGCAGGGTACACCCTGGACAGCTCGCCAGTCCATCGCAGGGCCAAAACTGGTACTTATTATGTAGTTTTACAAGTTACGACTGAAAAGATAAGAAGAATGGAGCTTACTTTGTTTACTTCCGTCACATGCGCCCTCTGTCCAATCAGAACTCTTCCCAACCTGCCGTTCTAAAGACGATTTAAGGAAGGACATATTTCATCTAAACCTTCATTTAGAAGTATTATTTCCCATGTGAACTCATAGGAGAATACATTAAATCCACATTATTTAATCCCGAATCATTAATTCCAAATTAAAAAAACCTCATGTAACCGTATATTGTGAACAATTAAAGAGTGATGAAAAGATACACAGATTTTGTGCTGCGTAATTTATAGCTCGTAACTTCCTCTCTGCTTACCACCAGGAGCTGCTGCTCCAACATAGACAAGGGAGGAAAGATAAGAACTATCCAATCAAAACAGTTTGAGGACTGAGTTGGACATTCAGCCCCGTCCAGTATCCAACACTGTCTTATTCTGCTTTCTGCAAGACTCTCTAAGAGAGGAGGGTCAGCACTGGTACACACCTGGAGACTGAGACTCCTAAAACCACCGACCAAGTCTGTAACCATGGAGTGTTTGTAGACTCAGATGTGGCTTTCAGAAGCCACATCAAAGCTTCACAAAGAAGGTTTTTACCATCAGAAACATCAACAGAATGAAAGTTTAGTCTCCCAGTAAGACCAGGAGAAACTCCTCCATCATTCATCTCCAGTAGACTGGATTTCTGGAATGATCTTTTAACAGGACTTCCTAAAAACGGCATTAAACATCTGCAGCTCATCCAGATGCTGCTGCTCGAGCTTCAACCAGGACTAAGAAATCTGAAAATATCACACCTGTCTAATATTTTTACACTGGTTTCCAGTTTATACTGGTTTCCAGTCAGTCACAGGATAGATTTAAAAACCCTGATGATGGTGTACGAAACAGTTTAGGACAACAATGCATCTGGGATATGTTCAGAGAATTTAAACTAGCAGACTCAGGTCAACTTGTCCAGACCAGGGTTTAGACCAGAGACCAGACCTGAGACCAGACCAGGGACTAGACCAGAGTCAGGACAAGCATCCAGGCCATAGTCCAGACCAGAATCCAGACCAGAGACTAGACCAAAGTCCAGACCAGAATCCAGACCAGAGTCCAGACCATAGTCCAAACCAGAGTCCAGACTGGAATCTAGACCATGGTCCAGACCAGCATCCAGGTCATAGTCCAGACCAGAGCCCAGACCAGAATCCAGACCAGAGACCAGGCCACAGTCCAAGCCAGAGTCCAGACCAGAGTCCAGAGCAGAATCCGGACTAAACATGGAGAAGCAGCATTTATCTGTTCTGCTGCAGACAAGTGGAACAACCTGCAGTTGAGATGAAACTTTCACCACATGTAGAAACTTTTACCTCCAGGTTCAAACATTTTCTTCGTCTGCAGGAAATCCACAAGCTTGTTAGATTTTCCACAAAAAGCCAGAACTTTGTCTTTTCTGTCAAGGCTGAAAGAAAGAAAAAAGTTCTTTTTGGTCTCGTCAGGTCACACTCCACGAGAAGCTTTAAGTGCAACAGGAAGGGAATCACAGGATGTCTGTGCTTATGTGCAAGGAACCCGGTTATTTTATAAAAAGAGAAGTTTTATTCACTGCAGGACGGGTTTGTTATGCTGACGTAAGTGCGTGGCATTCACATGCGGACTCGACTCGGAGTTCCAAACAGTGCTTTATTTGTTCCTTTCAGACTTCGGGTTCTTTCCAAGGTGGATGTGGGAGACAGGTTAGCCGGCAGGCAGACAAGCGGGGAGGTAAACTAGCGGGCAGAGAGGCGAGCAGGCAGGCAAGCGGTAGGGCAGCAATCGGGCATGCAGACAGGATCTCTGACGGGGAAAAAAAAACAAAAAACACACAGGTTATCGATCTATGATTCACACTGGGAAGAATCTTTGAGGCCGAGAATTGTACCGCAGGGCATTCAACAATCTGGCGATGAACAGCAGGCTGGGCAGGTCTTAAATAGTGCAGTTGCTGATTGCCAGATGAAGCTCAGGTGCTGATCCAGGTGCCAGGATGCCAGACACGCCCACCAGGGAACAGGATCACAACAGTACCCCCCCCCCCCTCAACGGGAGCCACCAGGCGACCGAAACCGGTCAGGGTGAGCCCGGCGAAAGTCACGAACCAGGGAGGCATCCAGAATGAAAGAGCGAGGGACCCAGGCATGCTCCTCAGGACCATACCCCTCCCAGTCAACCAGGAACTGTAAACACCGACCACGCACATCCAGAAGACGTCGGACCGTGTAGGCCGGGCGACCAGCCACAAGTCGGGCGGGAGGAGGGGGCCTGGAAGGAGGGACCAGAGGACTGGACGAAACCGGTTTAAGCTGGGAGACATGGAAGGAGGGATGGACCCGCATGGAACTGGGGAGCTTCAGTCGAACCACAGTAGGGTTGATGACCCATTGGATCTCAAAGGGACCCAAGTACCGAGGAGTCAGTTTCTTGGCATCGGTCCTCAAGGGAATGTTTCTGGATGAAAGCCAAACCTTCTGACCTGGGGAATAACTGGGTGCAGGAGTCCGATGACAATCTGCTTGCCGCCGGTTCCGTTCACCCGTTCGGAGAAGCGCAACCCGAGCACTCCGCCAAACCCGTCGACAGCGGCGGATGTGAAGCTGAACCGATGGCACCGAAACCTCATCCTCCTGGGCAGGGAATAGTGGAGGCTGGTACCCTAGAGAGCACTCGAAAGGGGACAATCCAGAGGCTGAGGAGGTGAGAGAATTGTGCGCATACTCAACCCAGTCCAGATGTTCACTCAAAGATGACGGGTTTGCTTCTGCCACACACCGAAGGGCAGTTTCCAAGTCCTGGTTGGTCCTTTCAGCCTGACCATTGGTTTGGGGGTGAAATCCTGATGACAGACTCAGAGTGGCTCCAATAGACCGACAAAAGGCTCGCAATACTTGTGATGTGAACTGGGGCCCCCTGTCAGATACGATGTCTGCGGGCAGTCCGTGGAGCCGAAAAACGTGATGAACCAGTAAGTCCTCCTTAACTGAAGGGAGTTTGGGGAGTGCAACAAAATGCACGGCCTTGGAAAAGCGGTCAACAATGGTTAAGATGGTATCATTACCTCTGGAGATGGGAAGGCCGGTAACGAAGTCCAGGGCAATGTGGGACCATGGCTGGCTAGGAACAGGTAAGGGACGTAGAAGTCCAGCTGGTGGTCTATGTGCAGCCTTACTCCGGGCACAGGTGGTACAGGCTGCTATAAACTCCCGAGCATCCCTCTCCATCATGGGCCACCAAAACCTCCGCCTTATGAGAGACAGAGTGCGTGTGGATCCAGGGTGGCAGGCCAGATGAGATGAGTTACCCCACTGGAGGACCAGGGAACGGACTGCATCTGGAACGAATAGACGGTTAGGAGGTCCTGTACCTGGGTCAGGTTGATGTTGATGGGCTGCGAGGACCTTATCCTCCACCTCCCAGGTAACAGCTGCAACAGTGCAGGTAGGATAGTGGCCGTGGAGGTTGTGGACTCAGAAGTGGACTGGCGGGAAAGAGAGTCTGGCTTCTGGTTCTTGGAACCAGGTCTGTACGATAAGGTGAAGTTGAAGAGGTTGAAGAAAAGGGACCAACGGGCTTGACGGGGATTTAGCTGTTTGGCTGACTGCAGGTATTCCAAGTTCTTATGGTCTGTCCAAATGAGGAATGGCTCCTTAAAGCCCTCCAACCAGTGACGCCACTGTTCAAGAGCCAATTTAATGGCTAGGAGCTCACGATCTCCGACGTGGTAATTTTGTTCAGCTGGGGTGAGGCGTCGAGAGAAATAAGCACAGGGATGGAGTTTCTGAGTCTTAGGTGATCGCTGAGACAGCACGTCTCCAACTCCTTTGTCTGAGGCATCAACCTCAACCACAAATTGACGGCTGAGATCAGGGTGGAGGAGAACAGGGGCTGTGGTGAATAGGTCCTTCAGTTTAAGGAAAGTCTGATCTGCAGGTTCAGACCAGGTAAAGGGAATTGATGGAGAGGTAAGACGAGTGAGAGGGGCTGCAATCTGACTATAGTTACGTATGAAATGGCGGTAGAAATTAGCAAATCCCAAGAAGTGTTGCAGTTCTTTCACAGAGGTGGGAGTGGGCCAATCTACAACCGCCTTGACCTTCTCCGGGTCTGCTCGGACTTGCCCAGTCTCAAAGATGTAACCAAGGAATGATACAGTACTCTTATGAAACTCACACTTCTCAGCCTTGACGAATAAGCGGTTCTCCAAAAGTCTCTGTAGGACTAGTCGGACGTGTTGAATGTGCTCAGACTGGTTCTGGGAGAAAATGAGGATGTCGTCTAGATAGACGAAGATGAAGCGGTTAAGGAGATCTCGCAATATGTCATTAACCAGGGCCTGAAACACGGCAGGAGCATTACATAGGCCGAACGGCATGACTTTGTACTCAAAATGGCCCAAGGGAGTCCTAAACGCTGTTTTCCATTCATCTCCCTCCTTTATCCTGACCAAGTGGTATGCGTTGCGTAGGTCGAGCTTAGTGAAGATTGTGGAGCCATGAAGAGAATTGAAAACTGACTCCAGTAAGGGTAAAGGGTACTTATTTCTAACGGTGATTGCATTTAAGCCCCGGTAGTCAATGCAGGGTCTAAGTGAGCCATCCTTCTTTGAGACAAAGAAGAAACCAGCTCCTAGGGGTGAAGATGAGGGCCTAATTAATCCAGCTGCCAGGGAATCTGGCATCCCTCCAAGGCCTCCATCTCAGGTCGGGATATGTTGTATAGTTGGCTGGTAGGTAGCGGGTCACCTGGGAGCAAATCAATGGCGCAATCATAAGGTCGATTTGGTGGTAGCGCTAAAGCCTTGTCTTTGCTGAAAACCTCCATTAGGTTGTGATATACAGTAGGTACTGCAGACAGGTCTGGGGCAACGGGTTGAAGACCAGAAATGGATGAGGTCGAGGGAATGGCCGACCGAAGACAGGTGGCATGACAAAAAGTGCTCCAATTGATAATTCTCCTAGTATGCCAATCCAGGTGCGGGTTATGTAACGACAGCCAGGGGTGACCCAAGACCAGTGGAGACTTAGGTGAGTCAACAATGAAATAAGGGATGTATTCTTGGTGGTTACCGGAGACTATCAGTCTAACGGGAATGGACTGTCGGGTTATGGAATAAAGAGGGCTACCATCCAGAGCCTGTGCTGACACGGGGGAAGAAAGAGCCTCCAGACATATCCCAAGAGAGGTGGCCAAAGTCTCGTCCAGAAAATTGGCCTCAGCTCCGGAATCAACTAAGGCCTCAACAGAATGGGGGGTCTTATCTACGAACAAGGTTGCGGGGATAAGTGTCTTGGTGTGGGGGATATCATTGGAAGATGGGGTCATCAGTACTCCCACCACTACTGACGACCCTGGTCTTTTGCCCAGTAGGGACAGAGAGATATCGGTGTCTGGATTTTCCGCAGTAATAGCAATCTCCTGCGTCCCTTCTCCTCTGCCGCTCCTCTGGGGAGAGGTGAGCCCTGCCCAGTTGCATGGGCTCCTCCGTAGGTGGTGTTGTGTGAGGCAGAGGGGAAGTGGTTGTTCCCGAGGGAATCCCGGAGTCCCGGCCAGATCCGGATCGCCGTTCCCTGTTCCTCTCCCGTAGCCGGTTATCTATTCGTATGGCGAGGGAAACCAGTTCATCCAGAGAGCTAGGAGTGTCTCGGGTTGCCAACTCATCCTTAATCCGACTGCTTAATCCGTTGGCGAAGATGTCTCGGAGGGCCTCGTTGTTCCAGCCTCAATCAGCAGCTGCTGTCCTGAAATCAATTGCAAAGTCAGCTACACACCGATCTCCCTGACGGAGATTAAGGAGATGCTTGACTGATTGTCCACCCCGAACTGGGTGATCAAAGACTTTTTTCATCTCCTCGACAAATGAGGAGTAGGATGAGTGTCTGAAACCCTGCTGTTCATATGCCGCTTCTGCCCACGCCAGTGCTCTTCCTTCCAGAAGACCAATAACATATGAAACCTTGGATCTATCATTAGCATAGGTGAGTGGCTTCTGGTCAAAAACAATGGAACATTGGAGGAGGAATCCCCTACATTTTCCCAAATCCCCAGCGTAAGGCTTGGGATCTGGGATGTGTGTCTCTCTTACTGTGACTGCTTGACTGGGTTGAAGTGCAGGTGCGCCGGAAACTGGCTGCTGGGGAGGTGCAGGAGGGGTCAATCCAGCGACATGTGTGGTAAGTTGAGCCAGCTGAGAGAGTATAGTGTGGTAATTCTGATCCAGAGTCAACATCATTTGCTCATGTTGAGCGAGACGAGCATTCTGACCTGAGAAGGCTTGTTGAAGTGGGTCCGAGGCGACTTCCGGGTTTGAGTCCGCTGAATCCATTTGTTGCCAGATTGTTCTGTTATGCTGACGTAAGTGCGTGGCATTCACATGCGGACTCGACTCGGAGTTCCAAACAGTGCTTTATTTGTTCCTTTCAGACTTCGGGTTCTTTCCAAGGTGGATGTGGGAGACAGGTTAGCCGGCAGGCAGACAAGCGGGGAGGTAAACTAGCGGGCAGAGAGGCAAGCAGGCGGGCGGGCGGGCAGGCAGGCAGGCAAGCGGTAGGGCAGCAATCGGGCATGCAGACAGGATCTCTGACGGGGAAAAAAAAACAAAAAACACACAGGTTATCGATCTATGATTCACACTGGGAAGAATCTTTGAGGCCGAGAATTGTACCGCAGGGCATTCAACAATCTGGCGATGAACAGCAGGCTGGGCAGGTCTTAAATAGTGCAGTTGCTGATTGCCAGATGAAGCTCAGGTGCTGATCCAGGTGCCAGGATGCCAGACACGCCCACCAGGGAACAGGATCACAACAGGGTTGTGCACACCACTGGGTATTTAAATGCCACGTGTTGGATGCCTCACCACTTAGATCAGCTCTTTTAGTCAAACTATTTGTTTAAAATCACATCAGCAAAAATGCAGAAGCGAAAGACTATGTCATGCTTGTCCATCTTTACTGCGCCCGTGTCAAACGTCTGACCAATAACACAATACTTGTCAGAGCTTTACAAGGAGAAAGTTCTGCTCTGTGTCAGAAACAAGCTGCAAGCTCTCCTCAATCACATTTGTAAGAACAAAATGTCATTTTGTTCTTGTAGTCTCAAAAACAAGAAACATTTCTGACTTTTTGTGGCTTAACTTGCTTTGAATTATTTTAAATTCTATTTATAGTTTTATGTCTGCGATGGACTGGCGAGCTGTCCAGGGTGTACCCTGCCTGTCGCCCAAAGCCAGCTGGGATAGGCTCCAGCTTCCCCGCAACCCTGAATTGGAATAAGCGGTTCGGAAAATGAATGAATGAATGAATAGTTTTATGTTTTTATTGTTATTTTTGCTATTTGTTGCTCCTTTTTAATTCTTGCTTTGCACCATCTGTAATGCTTTCAATGTTTTATGTAAAGCAATGTCTTGTACATGAAATGCGCTACAAATAAAGCTACTTTGCCTCAAAACCAATGTTACAATGTCCATGTAAAGTAACTTATGCCTAATTCAGAAAATCATGCTATCTTTCTCGTTAGCCTCTTATTATTTTTGTGTGAAAGAAAGAAAGGAAAAAAATAGCATCCATGGGACTTTAATACCAGTAAATTGGTCTGTAAATGTCACACCTCTTGCTAATTTGTTCATCCAGGACAGCAGGAGAGATAAGCGCATGGAGCCAAAGGATCTAAAGTTAAATCTCACAGCGGGGAGTTGATTATGGCCAGTGATGTAAGGTCATTCTTGATAGATTTGTTAAAGGCTTCCTTTATTTCCATTATGTATGATTTCATTAGCTGAGAGAAACATGGCAAATGGGGAATGAAACAAAGAGAAGAGCACTTGCAACCTTTCAGAAACTGGCTGACTGTAATATATTTATTCTGCGATATAATACCACATCTTTTTTTCCCATTAAACATATCTGTGTTGTAATAGCAGCTTTTAACAGTCGATTGGCGAAAGATGCTGGCACCAGACGGTCCATTGTGGCATATGTCATGGCTCTAAGTTGAACAAGATTTCATATAGGTCGTATAGAGTTAATAGCGAAAATAGCTTTTCAAGGGACATTAGTGCCAGCTAGATGCACTGCCAAAGAACCAGTCATTAGTGGACAATAGAGCTAATGGAACCTTAAGGGCCTGCTATCAATCAATGAGCTGTCACTCTTTTAGACTAATGCGATCAATAATTCAAACATAGCCTGAAAAAAATCTTCCCACTGCCAGCGGTGTGGCACTCACTCCACCGACTTCCTTTTCAGGGATATGAGAGATGTATGCGCACCTTCCTACAAAACATTTCCATTTGTGAGACTACAGTGAAAGCTGAATGCTAGATACTATTAATACCATGTACTCACTGCAGGAAGAGCACTTTTCTATGAAAGGCAGGAAGGAATCTGCAGGCTGTTTAGGTTGAGGAAAATGGTTTTCATAATGGGATGGAGGGAACGCAGGTGAACTTTGGAGAGTGACTCGTGCAGGTAAAATGGGGAACATGAGCAGAGATTGTCGGGGAGGACAAAGAGCTCAGGTGTGAGTGGGTCAGACAAATACAAAGCAGTTTCACTTGGTGACAGAATGGAGAGAAAGAACACAAATAAGAAAAACTTGAACTTGCAAAGCAAAAATGGCAAAGTTTGATAATTATGAATCAGGGAAATGTATGAAAGTGATCAGTCACTTGACATGGGATTGTTGGAAGATATCACCATGGACAGTCCGCTCAGTTCGTATTTAATTACTAAAATGTTTATGTTGTGATATTTTTGTTGCAGCGCTGTGCTTCCAGTCATTGCTTGAGAAGGTCTATGTAGCTAAAAAAATACAACTCTCATCAACTACCAATCAAAAGCAAACAGATATTAAGTTAACTACACAATTTTCTCTATTAAACCAGGGTTAATGCCAAAAATTAACAACACTGCTTTTCTATTATTGTTCAATTTTGTATAAATGTGTTTTTTCATTTTTGTGCAAAACATGTGGCGACAGGAAGGTGTTGTGTGTAGATTCGATTATCTAGATGCTGTTCAACAATCAGAAGAGTGTGCATTATTTTGTTGGCCTCACTGTAGCCTGGTGACATCAATAGTAACATTTTACAGTAACATCACCTGGAGATGTACTGATCCATGGCTACGTCCCACTACGTTCTAGTCACGGTTTCGGAGTTTTGTCGTCTTATCGTGCTTAGTTCTAGTTTCCTGTTGTATTTTGTAGTTTTTTTTCCTTTTTCTCTTCTCTTTTGGTTTCTGCCTCGTGTCATTATGTCACCTGGTTTCATTTAGCAAACCTCAGTGTTTCTCAGTGTATTCATATCTTTCATTTTCATCTAATTTTTGCCAGTTCATAGTTAGTAGTTGTAGTAACGCCATGTCTCATCATGTTTCCCCTGTTCTAGAAAGACTAAGCATTTTCCTGCACGCTTTCTGTGAAACAAAGGAGGAAAATGATGGACATCCAGCAGTTTCCGTTCTTTCTTGGATGTGGCTTTACCTGACAGTAAATTCACCACATATTTAACCTATAAAAGCCTGGCATGACATGTATGATACATACAGTTTGGGTTCACTTTATGGTACATCCTTTGCTCAACAATCTGATTCTTGTCTTCTGCTCCTTAATGGACATCAGAAAGCAGAAGAATATACTATAAAAATGTTGACATACTGCATGCTAATTAATGGTAACTATCAAAAAAGTTGTTATACATTTTGTGAACGGGACATATAAAGCCTTAATATGCAAAAATGGACTTTTCTTACCATTTTTTTCATTAGTTAGGTCACAAAGGTTTAAAGAATAAGCCGTGTTGTTAGTAACAACTAACACAAGAAGAGAGCGTTCTTTCAACCAATTAGTGTATTGCAGTGTGTAAAACTTTCCCCTATAGGGTTGGGTTGGTAGGTAAGATTGGGACCCCAATGGAAGGGTCCCAAAAAGGCGAATGAGTTGGAATGGATGTTCTGACATCCTTTTCAGTTATAGCTTGTAGAAATGCTAAAAAAGTCTTCCGAACGGTTCTGCATTGACCTGATCTGTTGATGGAAAAAGATTCCCGGTAACCCGGACGACCTCCAAAAACCCCACATGGTAAATAACAGGATGGTCTGTGACAGTTAAATCCTCTTAATTAAAGTGTCATTATTAGCATTAGAATCATACATAATAATAATAATAATAATAATAATAATAATAATAATAATATATTGTTATTATTATTATTATTATTATTATTATTATTATTATTATTATTATATTATTATTATTATTATTATTATTATTATTATTATTATTATTATTATTATTATTATATTAATTAATATTACACTTAAATCTGGTGCATTTTGAAACTAAACTAAATCAAGTTTTCATCAGGCAGAATTAGCATGTCCCCGCCACAAGTGGTCCAAAAAGAAATTACCTCTCGCCTGTTTACTTCATATGACTCAGCTCTTCAGGTTAATAAGCAAGAAAACAGCCAGCATCACACACACACACACAACCAGCTGGTAAGCACTGTTGACCAGAATGTCAGATGTGCCGACTGAGTGGTTAATTGTGTGATAAATCAAATGGGTCATCCTGCAGCATCCTCTAAATGTAAGATTAAAAAAGTGTCAGAATCTTCCTAAATTAGGAGGATAAAGTGGTTTTTGATTGCTTTGGTTCACCACGGTTACAATCTACCTTCATGTCTGTGAGGAACCAAGCTGGCAAAGGAAGAGGAACACAGGTGGCTTTAAGAGAGAAGGGTTTTATTTGCCCAAACAACAAAAAGGAATTAGGCCTTTAAAAGAGGTCAAGTTATGCAAAAAACCAAAATCAAAGTCCAAAAATAACTAAACTAACAGATTGGGTAACAGAATCAACTTAACAAAACCGACCTAACAGACAATAAACAAAGGTGAACCTAAATACTGGCTGATCAGACCAGTTACAAAACATATGGTGTAACACATTAAACATACTAACAAACTAGACAAAGAAACAGAACCTAACAGTTAGTTTAATTATTAATAAAAAAAATAAAAATAAAAAAAAACTAATAACAAGAGAAAACCCAAACTACTAAAAAGTGGGAAAAAAAAAAAAAAGAATATTACAAACATTTAAAGAAACTGAATTATCTCCCCCTCTGAAGATGAGGTCTTAAAAAGGGCCCATGGCACTTCCTGTTCACTGGCTTCCCTCCTGTGCCCACTGCTGACCCCCATTGCCCAAGCTAATCCCTTCAGCACCGGTAAAAAGAAGTGGCTCCTTTATGTGCGCACTAACAAAAAGGAACTAAAGTATATAAACTGAGTTTAAATATAGAGAAAGCTAAATGACTGAAAATGTGTTGGTGCTTTTTGTAGTTACCACCTTTATATGTGTGGCCATTGGTCATGCCACCACAATGTCCAAAATCAGCTTCTTTTGCTGAGATAGTAAAGTACTGAGATTTTAAATTTGGAAATAGTAAATAATATTCAAATATTAATCCCACAAATTAATCTATTTGTGTTAATGTGTTTATTTTAACAACCGTATTAAAGTGTCTGTGATACTGGTCATGGACTTACTTGGTATTTCCTTGATACCCTATCCTGCTACATTGTGCACCTTAATATTTGGGCTTATACATAAAATGAGTTCATTCATCCATACTGTATGAAAAACCCACCTTTGTCTTAAAAAATAGGCAGCAATTCAAAACCTTGAAATTATATCACAGACCTCGTATAATGATGTAAAATACATGGTGGTCCTTTGTTGTGACCTTCCTCTACCGGATAGGGTTGAAACACATTTTGAGGAGAGTTGTAACAATTGCATAAAAGAAGCATAAATAGATGCAACACCATATAATATGAATCACAAATGGCTTTATTGAAATAATGGAACAATCCAGAAGAAAGGATTTCTTTTTTCTCTCTATAGCTCAAACATTCAGGGTTTAACTCAGGAGTGTGTGTACTGTTTGTGTGTGTGAGTCTAGTTGCTATGCAACTTTTTTTCAACCTAAAAGAAGAGAAATAACACCTTAGTGCATACACATAAAACGTATTTCAATTTGTCAGCCACCTGTGCCAATAGACTGTCTGACTTTGACCTGTTGCATTCTTACCTCATGTGGAGTCAATCCATAATGCAGGTCTGAGGCTGTAGTAAATAGTCAGCCAACGCTTCCTCTTGTGTCTCAACCAAAACTTGACCCCTGTTTTGGTAGGCTACTAAGCGGCAGCCTCTGGTGATAAAAAATTAAGCCTATGTGAAGTGCCAAAAATTGCAATTCCCCCCTCATCCACTAGGGGCTCCAAAACACAGTAAATCCCATAGACTCCCATGTTAAAAAGCCCAAGTTCACGGCAGAAATAAACATGTTTACAGGCTGGTACAAAAAATGTTTTAGGTTTGATAGGTCAGGTAGCCTTGATGACGACTGCGGGTGGAGTGAAATTTTTTTTCTAACTTATCTGTTGACAACCAATTTTGTCTTGAAATTTGGTATAATTAGGGGTGTATTCATACACTTAATTGACAGCTACCTGATATCCCGCTGCAAGAGCGTAGAACAACCGCAGTTTTTAGTCGATTAACAGTGTGATTTAGCTTTAGCCTGCCTACCTATCTTAGCTGGTTAGCTCCCGTTAGCTCAATTAGCTTTAGCTACAGGCAGGCAGATGTTGATCATCCACCTCCACACTCACAGCCCCCCTCTAAACTATACCTCTTCGCCCATTTTTGTATTTTCTGGAAGAGATTACACACATGACGCTGCCAAGATGGCAATGGCGGGAACTGCCCAATGAGTTTCAATTCAGCTCTTCAGAAATCTATGGGTGATGTCATGGAGGCTTTGTCCATATTTATACAGTCTGTTTTGCTTACACTGGGAAGATCTCTGGATCCCTGGTCTCAGAGCTTCTGCAGTGATTTACTCAGTGTTATGCTCAAGATTCCATGTTCCTTTGCCAAAGATCTGACTGGGTTGCCTTTCTTTGAGACCAATTCTCTGCAATTGCCTGTCCACCTTGCAACAGCAGACACACCTCTCTGTCTTTCTTTTAGGCATGCTTTAAAAGGAATAAAATAAATTTAAAAAAAAAGCATACCTAGTTTTGTGTAAGGGGATGACTTTAACACTGTTCAGATAAATGTTACAACCCACCCCAACCTGAGCAGCCACTGTTTAGCTAACTGTATTAGCATAGTGCTGTTTTTCTCAGTTCTGTTCCTCAGGCCTTCCTGCCCTGCCAGTTTTAGACATGATCTTTCTCCAAAACACCTGACTCTGATTATTGAACTTTCTCATCAAGTTCTTTGCAGCCTGTTAAAAAGCCCTATATTTAATTCAGGTGTGTTAAGGTAGGTTTGCCCATAAAACATGCAGGGCAGGAGGGTCCGGACTGGAATTGAGAAACACTGGCACAGTGGTTTGACATTAGCAGGCGTAGTAATGCATTACAGTTTTCCCAAAAGACAATTTCATTTACTGTAAATCATGTGGTTTTATGTAGATTTTTATAATTACAAAACAAAGTTTAGTGTTTGTGAAAAATATACTTTCTTACCTTAAAATTTGTTTTTTATGAATAAAATGAGCATACACGTGTTTTCAACCTTGACCTCTGCCATGTGAGATTGACAAGGAAGTTGGTAAACATTGAAAGGATCATCTGACTCCTGTCTCATTCCTGATTTGAGGAAAACGTGTCGTTTAAACTCTACCTATGTTACAACCATCTCTGGTCTCCCCTACCACTGAAGGAAAGGCAGGTTTATTTGTGCAGCACAAATGCTTTATATTAAAGCATGAAAACATTACAGTGGGGTGATGCTTGAAGGGTGGAAGCTGGAGCTTATCCCAGCAATTAGCAGGCAAGAAGCAGGCTACATCCTGGACAGGTCACCAGTCCATTGCAGGGTTTGCTTTTAGTTTTAATGGATGAAAAAGTCCACCACATTGGCAGCAATGCTTGCGACACAGAAGTGGTGCACCTGTACTAAGGTTTCCACCTGGCCTTCTGACCCACCAACAGTGTTTCAGAGCAGAGCGTCTCTGCCACAACTGGACAGACTTTAAGTCAAAGGTTGAGCATGTCAGGAACTGAGAGGTCTAGTTGACTTGGCATGCAACTCAGCATTCATTCTCCTACAAAATGTCAAATTTCACAAGTTTTCACAAGTTTTTATAGGTGTTTTCAGAACCATGAAAAACATGCCAGTTTAAACTCCTCATGACCTACTATGTTGCAATGCACAAATTTTACATCAGAAAATGATAAATTGCTGACACCCCTTTAAAAAGAGAGCTCTCACTGTTCATCTGTCTCAGCTTGTTCCTTCACAACTCTGCAGTTCACTTCATCACACACATATTGCTACATTGCACAATAGTTGGTGCACTTTAGTTTGTTTAAAGAGAACAATAAACCAGCAAAAGGTTATTTGGTCACTCCGACGAGGTTCTATGTTTTATTGTCATGGTTTCATAATGAGGATGGTGTGACTTTCTACCTCCAAGATAAAGGTTTCATCATCCTTCCTCATGTCAAGAATCAAACGAGACCCTCTCTCCCTTGGTGTTCATGTGGCCTGTTATGATGTCTTGTTGATTTTGTCAGAGTAAACTACAATCCGAAGCCTGCACATAGTGTTTTATGCTTAAAGGGGTCCTATTATGGTATTTGGAGTTTTCTGAGCTTTCTATAGTGTTACAGTGTTGAATCCTCATCAGACATGTGAACAGCACTGTTTTTTATCACCTAAATTTTGTTTGAGTTTGAGTTCCAGCACTCTCTCCGTTCGGTTTCCATGGCAACGAAAAACGTGTCGTTTTAGAGAGTTTTTTCTACTTGGAAATCCTTGTGACGTCCCGGGGGATAAGGTTTGGTGATTGGTTACCTTCTACTGGTTAACAAGGGCATGTACAAATACATCAGGCGGGTGGAAAACGTGGGATAAAGTTATTTCCAACGATGGCTGGTGAGTTTACCAAAGAGAGTGTGGTGATTCCTGTTCCCTGGTGGGCGTGGTCAGCTGGGACCTGGAGGCACAGCTGATCCACATTTCAGCAATCAACGCACCACCTATTTAAGACCAGCTCTGCCTGCTATCCAGTGCCAGATTGTTGATTGCCCTGCGGTAAAACAGCTCTCGGCCTCAGCTTACGTTGTTTGTGCTTGACCTTGATTCGTAACCTGTCCTGTCTTCCTCCTGCCAGTGAAAGCCTGCCTGCCTGCTCGTTCGTTTGCTCCCTTGCCTGCCTGCCTCCTGATGCTCGCCGGTCTGCCAGTCTCTGAAGGTTCCGCTGGAAGAATTCACAGGAATCTGTGGGAAATCAATAAATCTCTCTCTATACTCAGAAAGTGTCCGCTCTTTGGATCCTACTAGCCCCTCACCTACAACAGAACAATCTGGCCACTGAATGGATCCGACGGACGCGAACCCGGAAGCCACCGCTGACAGCTTTCAGCACACCATTTCAGGTCAGAATGCACGTCTCGCTCGACATGAGCAAATGATGCTAACTCTGGATCAGAACTATCGTGCGATCCTCTCTCAGCTAACCCAGCTTACAACACACGTCGCCGGCTTGGGCCGTCCCGCACCGTCTCAGCTGCCTGCTCCTGATCCGCCCGCTTCCCAACCTGACTCAGCACACCCCGTAAGAGAGACGCATATTCCAGATCCCAAGCCGTATGCTGGCGATTTAGGCAAATGTAGAGGATTTTTGCTTCAATGTTCACTGGTATTCGATCAGAAACCATTCACCTACGCCACGGATCGCTCAAAGATTTCTTTTGTGATCGGACTCCTTGAAGGGAGAGCTCTGGATTGGGCTGAAGCAGCCTACGAACAACAGGGTTTCAGACAGCAGTCATTTTCATCTTTTGTCCATGAGATGAAAAAGGTTTTTGACCATCCTGTAAGAGGCAGAGAGTCTGCTACACGTCTCCTCAGCCTCCGTCAAGGAAGTATGAGTGTGAGTGTGGCTAACTTTGCTGTTGATTTCAGGACAGCCGCTGCAGATTCTGGGTGGAATGATGATGCTCTCCATGACGTTTTTGCTAACGGTCTGAGCAGCCGGTTGAAGGATGAACTGGCAACCCGTGACACGCCTGAGTCCCTGGAGGGACTAATTTCCCTCGCCATCCGGGTGGACAACCGACTGCGGGAGAGGGACCGGGAACGGAGATCCCAATCTAGTAACAAGCAGGAGTATTTCTCTGGAGCAATACCATCTTTCCCTCACACAGCCACTCCCACAGAGGAGCCTATGCAGCTGGGAAGAGCGCACGTTTCCCCGGAGGAGCGGCAGAGAAGGACCTCGGGAGACTGTTACTACTGTGGACTACCTGGACATCGTATTTCTTTCTGTCCCAACCGATCAAAAGACCAGGGTCGTCAGCAGCAGTGGGGGTACTGACGACCACATCCTCTGAGGTACTTCCCCACACTAAAACTCTCATTCCAGCAGTCCTGTTCAGCGATAATGTCCCCCATTCTGTTGATGCCTTGGTAGACTCTGGTGCAGAGGCCAATTTTTTGGATAGATCCTTAGCTAGCTCGCTACATGTTGGCTTGAAGACCCTCTCATCCCCCATCTCTGCGCAGGCCCTGGATGGCAGTCTTCTTTACACCATCACACTGCAATCCCTTCCTATAAAGATGATTGTTTCGGGTAATCATCAAGAACTTATCTCGTTTTACATTGTTGACTCACCTAAATCCCCTCTGGTTTTAGGCCACCCTTGGCTGGCTCAGCACAACCACCACCTGGACTGGCAGAGTGGGAGGATTATTAACTGGAGTTCCTTCTGTCATGCCACCTGCCTTCATTCAGCTGTCCCTGCTACCCTTGTTTCCAGCCGCCAACCTGTTCCCCTTGACCTGTCCACCGTTCCCCCAGTCTATCACGACTTAAGGGAGGTCTTTAGCAAGGACAACGCCTCAGCTCTTCCCCCACATAGACCTTATGACTGTTCCATTGATCTGCTCCCGGGGGCGCCATTACCCACCTGCCGTCTATATAACATCTCCCGACCAGAGACTGAGGCTATGGAGACATATATCTCAGATTCTCTCGCTGCAGGACTAATCAGGCCCTCTTCGTCACCCGTAGGGGCTGGATTTTTCTTCGTCTCGAAGGATGGTTCACTCAGGCCTTGTATAGATTATCGTGGCTTAAACGCTATCACTGTGAAGAATAAGTACCCTTTACCTCTGCTTGACTCTGTATTCAACTCCCTTCATGGCGCCACAATCTTCACTAAATTGGACCTCCGCAACGCATATCATTTGGTGAGAATAAAAGGTGATGAATGGAAGACTGCCTTCAGAACCCCTCTCGGCCACTTCGAATATCTGGTCATGCCTTTTGGGTTGTGTAACGCTCCTGCAGTGTTTCAGACCATGGTTAACGACGTGCTGAGAGATCTTATTAACCGTTTTGTGTTTGTTTATTTGGATGACATCCTCATTTTCTCCTGGACTCACTCGGAACATGAGCAACATGTCAAACAGGTACTTCAGAGACTGTTGGAAAACCGCTTATTTGTAAAGGCAGAAAAGTGTGACTTTCATAAAGATACCATCTCATTTCTGGGCTATATCTTCGAGCGTGGACAGGTCAGAGCTGACCCTGATAAGATCAAGGCTGTTGTGGAGTGGCCGACTCTTACCTCTGTAAAACAACTGCAGCGCTTTCTGGGTTTTGCAAACTTTTATCGACGCTTTATCCGCAACTTCAGCCGTACAGCTCTCCCCCTAACACGTCTCACTTCCCCATCAGTTCCCTTTTTCTGGTCAGACGCAGCAGCCCAAGCTTTCGACAAACTTAAGGAACTGTTCACCTCAGCTCCAGTTCTTCTCCATCCGGACCTGAACCGCCAATTTGTAGTGGAGGTGGATGCCTCGGACACCGGGGTAGGAGCCGTGTTGTCCCAGAGATCTCCTGAGACCCAGAAATTACACCCCTGTGCCTACTTTTCCCGACGTCTTACCCCTGCGGAACACAATTATCATGTTGGGGACCGAGAACTCCTTGCCATCAAGCTGGCTCTAGAGCACTGGCGGCACTGGCTGGAAGGATCCAGAATTCCATTCCTCATTTGGACAGATCACAGAAACCTGGAGTATTTGCAGTCGGCTAAACAATTGAATCCCCGCCAAGCCCGTTGGTCTCTATTTTTCAACCGGTTCCATTTCACACTGTCATACAGACCAGGCTCCAAGAACCAGAAACCCGACTCACTGTCCCGTCAGTTTGCCCCTGAAGCCACCACCTCCGTGGAGGAAACAATCCTGCCAGCCTCCTGCATCGTGGCTGCAGTCTCATGGGAGGTCGAAAACCAAGTCATAGCAGATCAGCAACATCAGCCTGACCCGGGTACTGGTCCCCCGGATCGACTGTTTGTCCCCGACACCGCCCGATCCCTGGTCCTCCAGTGGGGTCACTCCTCCCGTCTGGCTTGTCATCCTGGTTCCTCACGCACTCTCTCCCTTATCAGACGCAGGTTTTGGTGGCCAACCATGGAGAAGGATGCGCAGGAGTTCGTGGCTGCCTGTACCACTTGTGCTAGGAGTAAGGCTTTGCATCGACCCCCAGCTGGTCTTCTACGTCCTCTGCCTGTCCCTAGCAGACCCTGGTCGCACATTGCAGTGGATTTTGTTACCGGCCTACCTGTTTCCAAAGGTAAAGACACCATCCTGACAATTGTGGACCGTTTTTCCAAGGCTGTGCATTTCGTCGCTCTTCCCAAGCTCCCCTCAGCCAAGGAAACTGCCGACCTGTTGGTGCACCATGTCTTCCGACTCCATGGATTGCCCGCTGACATAGTATCTGACCGGGGACCCCAGTTCACTTCCCAGGTGTGGAAAGCCTTTTGTCTATCCATCGGTGCCACGGTCAGTTTGTCCTCCGGTTTCCAACCCCAGACTAACGGTCAAGCCGAGAGAGCCAACCAGGACCTGGAGACCGTCCTTCGTTGTGTGGCTGAATCCAACCCGTCATCGTGGAGCGACCATCTGGACTGGGTTGAGTACTCACACAACTCCCTCACATCCTCAGCTTCTGGTTTATCTCCTTTTGAAGGCTCTCTTGGGTACCAGCCACCCCTGTTCCCTGTCCAAGAGGTTGAAGTAGCTGTTCCATCAGTTCAGTCCCACATCCGCCGTTGTCGTTGGGCCTGGAGGACGACTCGGACTGCTCTGCTTCGGGCTGGGGAATGGAGTCGACGCCAGGCCGATCGCCATCGCACAGCTGAGCCCAAATACGCTCCCGGTCAGAAGGTCTGGTTATCTTCAAAGAACATTCCCTTGCGAACTGACGCCAAGAAGTTGGCTCCCCGCTACCTGGGACCTTTTGAGATCCAGCGGGTCATCAATCCCACGGTGGTTCGCCTGCAGCTCCCCCGATCTATGCGACTTCATCCCTCATTCCATGTCTCCCAGTTGAAGCCTGTGTCTTCCAGTCCTCTGGTCCCTCCTTCCAGGCCCCCTCCTCCCGCCCGGCTTGTGGCTGGTCGCCCGGCGTACACCGTCCAGCGTCTTCTGGATGTGCGCCGTCGCGGCCGGGGCTTTCAGTTTCTGGTGGACTGGGAGGGTTATGGCCCTGAGGAGCGGGCCTGGGTCCCCCGCTCTTTCATCCTTGATCCTTCCCTGGTCAGGGATTTCCGTCGGGCCCATCCCGAGAAGTTCCGGTCGCCGGGTGGCTCCCGTTGGGGGGGGGGGGGTACTGAGGTGATTCCTGTTCCCTGGTGGGCGTGGTCAGCTGGGACCTGGAGGCACAGCTGATCCACATTTCAGCAATCAACGCACCACCTATTTAAGACCAGCTCTGCCTGCTATCCAGTGCCAGATTGATTGCCCTGCGGTAAAACAGCTCTCGGCCTCAGCTTATGTTGTTTGTGCTTGACCTTGATTCGTAACCTGTCCTGTCTTCCTCCTGCCAGTGAAAGCCTGCCTGCCTGCTCGTTCGTTTGCTCCCTTGCCTGCCTGCCTCCTGATGCTCGCCGGTCTGCCAGTCTCTGAAGGTTCCGCTGGAAGAATTCACAGGAATCTGTGGGAAATCAACAAATCTCTCTCTATACTCAGAAAGTGTCCGCTCTTTGGATCCTACTAGCCCCTCACCTACAACAGAGAGACATCCTGCTGCATTCGTTGCTGTGGGTTGCTGTTTTCCACTTCGTTTTCAGGGTCTGATTCAGGTTCCAACATGTAGGGCTGTATGCTATTTGCTGACATTGTGTTTTTTTTTTTTTGTTTTTTTTTTTTTTTTCCTTTGAGTTCATATTAACCTAATCCTTCTGTTTATGAGATGTTACAACGAAAGCAGGTGTGGTGCGCGTTCCCGATGTAGTGCAGTGGCGGGAGGCGGGGCTTAATGCAGAAGAGTCTCAGTCCACTCATTTGACCACAGGCTGATCTGACAGCCTGCGGAGAGGGTCGGTCTGAAGTAAATAAAGCCATTTGTGACAATAACTCGATCAATCTCAGCCCTTCTGGTCTCAGAAATAAAAATAAATTAGCCTGAAATGCACATAATAGTTCCACTTGAATCCTGACTAGAGCCCTTTTTGATTTTCATCAACTGATTTTTGGCCTGAATGATCCGTTCTGCTCTGGCTTGATACGTTTTACAAGCAGCAAGCATCAAAAACAGAAAAGCTGCATTTTGGGGGGGAAGCGGAGCAGTCTGAGGGGAACACTATGGTTAGAATTGATGCGATCAGCCATGAAGTTGCAGAACAGGTGCTCTGTTTTGCAACATTTTTGTGGTGATTCTGCTTTCGGTGGAACTGAGGGAGTTGCTAGATTATGGCAACGTTTGGCCTCAACAGCATCTTGGTTTTTTAGGATATTTTACAAAAGAGGTAATTGAACAAATAAAATACCTGATTGAAAGACAGTCACAAGTGATCATAAATGATGGCTGTGACCTCCAGCAACTGCAAACAGATATGAAGACGCAGGCAATGAGTCTGGAAGTTGGAAGAAAAATGGACAGACAAGCGATATACTTCCTACTTTGGTTGTGTTTTTGTGCTTTTTGGTAGGTTGCTCTCCTTTTGTCTTCTCAGTGTGGCTCTTATGCAGATAACTGTTTATAAATCACTGCAACATTAAGCTAATTAAAAAATCTTTTAAAACTCTGGACAGTCTTTGTGTAAGTCAGAAGTTGAGCATGTCAGGAACTGAGAGGTCTAGTTGACTTGGGGTGCAACTCAGCATCCTTTCTCCTACAAAATGCCAAATTTCAAAAGCTTTTATAGGTGTTTTGTCTTTTAAGAACCATGAAGAAACATGCCAGTTTAAACTCTTGATGAGTTATTATGTTGCAGTGCATATATTTTACATCAGATAATAAGTTGCTGACAGGCCTTTAAAAATGAAGCTCCTACTGTTCACCTTAATGTGCTGAAGAAAAATGCATCATGTCACTTGTCTCAACCTGTTCCTTCACCTCTGGCTATGAGCTGATTAGATCTGGATTACATCTCATCACATCCATCCTGCCTCTTTTCCCCTTGACTGTGACACAGTAGAGAATAACAGAGTAACTCATCATCAAAAAGGCAGCATACTGTACGTCTTGTTGTTCTGACGGTTTTGGAGCAATTTTCTGTTGTTACCATCATGAGACCAAGTAATGTTCTCAAAAGTGTCTCCCTGATTTATTTGGATGATTCTAACTCAAAATTGAGTTTAGTGGAGGAAGGGAAGATATTTAAGCAGTGAAACTTTTCAGCAGTTTTCTTTTTGACCGTCCATCTGGTGCATGACCGTCATCTCCTGCCACAGTCAGCCACACCAGTGTGTGACACAGAATATCCTCACCCAGTCACTGTTGGAGCAGTAATTGTCTGAGGTGATGATGAGTCCAGTTGCTCTTTTTCTGTCCCAATCTTTGCACATCTAACAAACAAAATCTGGTCTTTTGCATGCTACAAAAAGAAGAGATGAGGATTAGTACAATGGGTGTAACACAGATGTTTGGCTGATGCAATATCAGTGGTTAGATATTGGTTTTAACTACAGAAGAACTGAAATGTGCTTTAACAGAAAGAAATAAACTGCATTTCAGTCTTATTTTGGTTGGATTGGATACATTTATTTTGATATATATCCAATAAAAGACATACCACAAACAAACAAACAAAAAAAAGAAGAAAAATCAAAACCAGACATACTTAAAAAGGTAGAGCTGGGGCTGAGATTTGAGAGCTAAGCAGCAAAAGAAGAAAAATAAGAACTGGGCTCTTCTGAGCATGGCACATCACAGGGAGCTACATATAATGGATGTCTGTAAGTCAGGACTCACGAAACCCATCTAAATCTGCCTTTCACATAGAGCAGTCACATCACAGTGTACAGACAAGACAAATGAGACACAAATTTCAGCATGATCCTGGCAAACATTTACTTACCTATAATGCAATACATGCAATAAATACCATATGCCATTTTCTATACATAGTGATATGTCATTCATACCCTCACTTTATGTATGAAGAAAGACTATTTATTTCTTTAAAGTTGTAAATCTATTAGATGCATAACTCTCCAGAAGTTTATTTTTTAAATTTCTTTCAAATAAACAACTAAAACAAATACACTTCAATCTGTCTGTGTTTCCCTTTTACCTTTAGTGTTTCCTTGTATTTTGTTGGTGACAGGATGAATACAATGGAATGAGTTCACACAATTGAGTATTTAACCTGGCTGGCAGAAGGTTGTCTCAGGCTTGGCTGGGCAGAAATGGCCATTTATCTGGGCTTATTACATACAACTCTGCTTAGAAGTGCTTTTCAGGTACATGGTTCAGCAACATGTCAAACATTTCCTTGCTCTTATTAGTTGTAGGTCAATCTAATAGCATACAGAAGGATTTGACCCTGTTTTCAACCCACCAGGGTCATATTGTGTAATTTCCCCAGGAGCTGGAAGCAACACAAGTAATGCAAAATAAGCCTTTAGTTTCAGCTTTCAGTGCAGGGGTTGAATAGAGTTTTATCCACATTTCACAATAACTGTCAAAACACAATCCAGTTTTGTCCAATTCTAATCCAACTCAGTCTAGTTTACTTTAAACAAGTTATATTCCATTTAAACCAGAATCAGGCTGTATTTTCCTGGTTTGTGTAGTATATGAGGAATTTGACTGTTTTTTTTTTTTGTTTTTTTTTTTTAAATCTCTTTTGTCCTGCAGTACAAACAAAGCATATAAAAGCTTAAATAAAGGCAAGTGGACTTCTGTTTCTTGGTACTGTATAACATCTAATCTCTCATATGAAAGCGTTCTTCATGATCATCAGAAGTGAAGAAGCCTGGTTATGATTACCACGACCCAGTGATTGAGACCCCACAATGACACGGTGGAAAAAACATACAGAATCAGGACAACGTCTGAGCAATGACCAAGGTGCAACCTCCAGTAGTTAAAAGTAAAGCCTATGCAGAAGTGCCTACGACTGGAAGTCCTCCCTCGTCCACTAGGGGCACCAAAACAGAACAAATCCCCTTAGACTCCCATGTTAAAAAGACCAACTTCACAGCAAAAATAAACATGTTTAGAGACTGCTACAAACCATTCTATGTTTGATAGATCAGATTTATCTTCATGACATCTGTGAATTTTTTGACTCCTTCATTTATAAGTAATATAACCTTGAAATGTGGCATAATTTAGGGTGTGATTGACAGGCAATATCCTGCTGCAAGAAGGCAGAATGTAGCACGATCTTAACAGCGTGATTTAGCTTTTGCCCGCTTTACACAGTTGGCTGGTTAGCTCATTTTAGCTTCAGGTTAGCTCGGTTAGCTTTTAGCTACAGATGGGTTGGAGTTCGCTAGATGTCAACCATTCACCCCGCACTCACAGCCCCCACTCAGCTCAACTACTTCTTCATCCATTTTTGTATTTTTTGGGAGAGACGACACGCATGATGCTGCCAAGATAGCAATGGTGGAAACCGCCCAATGAGCTTCAGTTCAGCTCTTCAGAGACCCACAGGTGACGTCATGGAGAATCCACCCATCTTTTGTAAACAGTCTTTGGCAATGACACTAAACATGAAAACAATAAGCATAATAAAAGAACATACACATTTCATATGTGATCCAGTGATAAGAAAACAATCTCTTTGATTAAATTCCGTTACTTTTGCATGTGTGAGTTTTGGAAAAAACTCTCACTTTTAACGGTAAAGAAAACCTTCTGTAGAACTGAGCTTGGCCATTTGCCTTGAGGTTGGAGGCTAAAAAGACAGGAAAGAGGTGTAAACAAACACCATAACTCTAGGTTAGCCATACTTGGTGCTTGGAGAGATATGGGATGTTTTCCAACAGCCAGGATCTATTGCAACATAACTAAGGTGATGGATGGCTAAGAATCACACAAGCCAACACTAAGAAAAGTTTTCAACTTATTCTTAAAGGTCGAGCAAGTGTTTCCTTCCTAAACAAAACTGGGAGCTGGTTTTATAAGACAAGGTCCTTATAACTAAAGGATTTTCCTACCATTTGAATTTTACAACTCCATAACCTCAAGCAAATCTGCAGTCTGAGAGCAAAGTGTCCTGTTTGGAAAAATATGGATGTATGACCTTGTCAAAATAACACCATGTAACTTTCTGACCTTAAAAATATGCAATAATGAGTCATGCTAATGACACATTGATATATATTATGTGCATTCCTGGAGCTGTCATTGCCCAGCAGCGTCCCAAGGATGAGAAGCTGCACTTTACAACTTCTGGGTCTGAGGTGACGCGACAAGTTTCAGCTGAGTTTGGCTTTACATACTCCATCACATGCTAGCAACTGGATATCAACGCACTGGCTGCTTCAAATGTGCACTGTGGCGAGTTAAAAAAAATGTCAGAGGAAGAGAGGAAAAGCAAGAAAGCAAGACTAAAACAAGAGTCAACGCTGAGCTGATTTTTACCTGCTGGAGAGAATTTAGAGTAGAGGTATTGTGAAAAATAGATGCCAAATCAGTCATCATTAGGCTGTGTGTAACTAAAAGGTTTGTGGTGCTTCTTCAAGACGCAATGAAGCTTTGTTTTGAAAAGTTCTTTATATGTCTAGGAAAAAAAATAAATTCCCCTCTGGATGAAACCAGGATCCAATTAAGAAAAGTCCATTTTTAGATCATTTCTCTGAATCTGGTCTGTAACTTTCTGCCAGTTTTGACACAGATAAACAGTATTTAAATTTTACAGCATATTAATGCTGGAGTTGTTTTGTCCATTCTCATGGATAGTCCAGTTTGTGTGGAGTGGTGCTTCTCAGTATCTGCTTATATACATGTAGGCAATTTCTTTGGCCTCTTACTAGAAAAAACCATCAACGGATGGACCATTTACAGTCTTGTTTTTTCATAACAATCTAGTGCTGAACGATGGTCAGCCTCGGACGACAGCACAATCTACAAAGGGACGGGGGGACGACAGTAGGGGAAAAAACTCCAGATTTTGGGGATCCATGACAAAAGTAAAAACAGACACCCTGTAAATTTGCCATTGCTCCATTGTTTACTTGCAATGAACTAGTAATTTTGAATCCCGACTAATTGATGAGTCGAGTTTTCCTCTTGATTCTGCTTCTTTTCGTTTTGCTTGGTGGTTATTTCAGACAATCCTGCCCCTGAGCAGCTGTTGTAAGTACACAATGTCGTCCAGGTGGTTTGGTCTGCTTGAGTAAAGTGCAGTATGAAAGCAAACCAAACCAAAAGATGGTGCAACATTTCCCAACTTGCTTTGTCCCGTCAAACTGAATCCCTTGAACTGTTCTTGTGTGAATGCGCCCTTTGTCTTTTTGCACAGTATGGCATTGTGAGTCTGGGCTACTCCAGCCATCTTTTGTTTTCCAGATTATAAACACATTTTTTTTTTTTATTTTGTAATGTTATTCACTAGTTTGTAATAAATTTTCTGTCCATCTACCTCTCCTTGCTTACAACAAAATTACACAGATTCAAGCACTAAAGAGAACCAGCAGATCGACAGACATAATAGCATCATATTCAGTCCCTCATGTACCTACTTAAGAGCATTCAGAAAAAAAAAAAAAAAAGTTCTGAATTTCAGTGCTGCTCTGATCAAGACTGACATTATCAGCCCCTTGGGTACTCTTATAGTTCCTAGCTCCATATACCTCCTCTACAAACTGCACACTCCTGAAAGACTTAGCAACCTGCAATAATAGAGTGCCATGCTAAAAGCTACGGTCTGCTACACAGCCGCAGCTCCACACTCAAGTTTGGCTGCTAATAAATTTTCTAATAAACATCTGGCCTTTCTATAAAAGTAAGGAGGGCTGAGAATGTGCAGCGTACCCGACACCAGATACTCCCTGTGACACCAGACCTTAAGACACCAAGAAACGGTATTAGGCTTTTCCATTGACTGAGCAGTGTATGAATGCCCTGAGAGTTTATGAAGGAAATATGCACCACATTTCCTCACATTTTTACCTCTACTCCTACACAAAATTATGGCAAAGCTGAAAATATATAATGCCAGAGACCTTTATCAATTATGCTATGTAATACAATATTTGTAGGCTTCTGGGGATTCTGTCAGACTGGCCTCACATTGAACTAGAAGTCTGCCTGTTTCTGTAAAAAAAAAAAAAAAAAAAAAAAAAAAAGAAGAGTCTCAAGAGTCTGTTAAAAGGGAAAAGCTTAAGTGTTTTCCCTTGTGTTAAATGCAGGGTTTAAAAGAATGATGACTGACATATAAGCTGGTGACAGGATCCATGTTGGGGTGCTAGTTTATGCTTCCAAAGTTGCTGGTCCCCACGCCTGGCTGAAACTGGGTTTACAGGACCCACGGACCTGCAAAGTTCCGACATGACACTAATGGCTTGGTCTGTTTAAACTGTGTGCACTGTACCATTTCATTGCACGAGCTCTATCTGTGAGATCTGACAAGTTGATTCCTCAAAGGAGAGATAAGAGCCAATTTGTAAACCCAGTAGGATTAACTATATCCCTGCTTTGGATTTTGGCCCTGGCTCGGGAAGTGACGGACGGAGTCCAGCTGTGAATTTCAGTTTGGGAGGCTGACGATGGTGTCCAGTTGGGGGAAGATACGTCACAGATTACAATGACTGATTAATGTAGTTTTATTTCACAACAGCTTTATCATTCTAAGCAGCTCTAACGGTCCAACCAGGTTTCATTCCAAGTCTCAGTTTCTGTGAACTAAAAGCCGAACCTTAATGGCCTGTTGGGAATATTTCTCCTGGCTGCCAGTTCAGCCTGACCTGTCTGTTGAAAAATGATTTTGTAAACTCAGTGAGACTCGCAAGAGGAATCTACAAAGAAACGCATTAGTTATGCTGTGGGGGATATGACAACTGAAATACAATAAAATCCCCCCAAATAAATGGAAAGATAGAATTATTTCCAAGCAAAACAGTTTTTCTTCTTGGCTGACGCTTAAGTAAAATAATATAGTGTCAGTCCAATATGTCTGCAAGATTTTAGTGATAAAAACTTTGTAATTCCTTATCCTTTGGTCTTAAATGAATTATAACTCAAATAAGAACCAAATATTTTCCCTTTTAGTTCCCCTCACGTAAAAAGTCCTGATGTTTTTCTCTTTCTGTTTATCGAAATACCAGCTTAGGGTCTGTGGGTCAGCTTAGGATCACTGCTGATCCTCCACCTCGCCGCCAATCTGCTCTGCTATTTACTTTTTCTTTCTGTTCAAAGACGTCTGCGGTTTGTGTGAACTGTGGGTAAGGTCTTGTATCGGCCCTCTGCAACCCAGATTTATATGGTACGAGGGGTTTGGTGCATAAATATTAAAACATGGCCGCTCTGTTGACTGCCAGCAATAACAGGCTGACTGGTTTCCTGTGCAGGGTTAGATTGCCCTGCCTTGCAGGGGCTTTTGGGATGCCAAGGCCAACGGAGTCACAATTCAGGAGTGGGGTGCCAAAGAGAGGACAAAGATACCAACAGATGGAATGGAGGGCAAAAGAGAGTGATCGTTTGGAGTAAATCTCACATATGAAGGTAGAATTCACTCTCAAAGGTAAACTGCTCCGGCAAATGTGGCCGTACAGAACATAAACGACCACAACATTGGGTCAAACAACGTTGTGCAATCTATGGAGGATCATGATTTGGAAACTAAAACAGTGCAGGAGATGTGCTGACAGTTAAAATATTAGTGCTGACTCTGTCTTTGTCTTTGTCTTTGAGCAAAACACTGAATCAAGACTCGATTTGAAGTGACATTTCAGTTTTAGGTGAGCTTGATGTAGCGTTTTAGCGATGGTTGACACGACGATGGCCCAGTAGAGCACACTTAAGATCAAATCCAAAATGCAAGAACAGAACAAATGGAAAAACAAAGTTCACATGAGTGATAATGCTGATCAAGTAAAAACAGGAAGTAGATTAAAAACCGATTTCAATAAAAGAAAATGAATATAAAAACAGAAAAATCCAGGGTGGCACAGACTCGGGTCAAAAAGCAGGTCGTCTAATGATAGAACGCTGGTGGTTTGGATCCTGCTGCTCCAGTCAATTTGTCATTGTGTTTTCGGGCAAGGCACTTCACCCCCCTTGCCTCAAGTGTTGGCATCACTGTTGCATGAATGTGTCTGAATATTTGGTGGTTGGAAAGGCCGTTGGCGCAGATTGGCATCCATGTTTCTGTCAGTCTGCTCCAGGGCAGCTGTGGCTACGCATGCAGCTACCATCACCAAGGAGGAGCGAATGAACAACGGGTACAATGTCAAGCATCGTCAATGCCAGGAAAAGGCTATGTAAATATAATCCATGAAGAGTTACAGTTTTTTTTGTTTTTTTAGAAATAAATAAATAGCTGGTTTTATGGAACCAGTTGTGTGCCTTGTCATTGCAAGGCAGCAACCAAGAGGCCAGTAGCCTGTTTCAGATCTTTTCCAAGCTCATAAGCATGTCAGCTGCAAAATGCTGACTGTATTATTGCACAAAACACAACAAAAGTTTATCATTCCAAGCTTGAGGTATTAATAAAAATATTACAAGTTACTTCTTCCTAATTGAATTGAATTGAATTGAATTGAATTGAATTGAATTGAATTGAATTGAATTTTACTTTATTAGTTATTTATTCACCTTTAATCAATATTTTATGTTCTTAGCCTACGTTATCTGTTTTTATACCATATCTTTAGTGTTCCTCAGTGGGGGCGGCTCCACTGTGGGCTGACTCTAGAACTGGTTGAATGGTCTCTGTCCTATGGGGGCTTGCTGCTGTGCGCCCCTTTTATAAGTTTTTGTAGGTTGTGTATACATAACCTGTGTGTGTGTGTGTGTGTGTGTGTGTGTGTGTGTGTGTGTATGTACTTCTATCTGTGTGTACGAATGTATGTATATAATGGGGCATTTTTGAATGTGTAAAGCACTTTGTTCTATGTTTTTAATATGTGAAAAGTGCTTTCGAACTAAAATTTGATTTGATAACTCTTCTTGCTTGGTTACAAGCCTTTGCTTCTGGTTCCAGTTAGCTTTGGTGGGTTTTATTTGCAAACAGGGTCACAGAAATTTCCAGCCAACACTTTTATTGATTGGACAATGTACTCGCAGGATATAGAAAACATGCACACTGTTCCTTGTGTATTTCTTTCCACTCAGTATAAAATGTCCCCAGCTTCGAAGCACCTCTTCAACTTTTCACTCATTACTTTAATGTCACATTAATATAAACTCACATGTTTAACTAACTGCAGAGACAAAAGAAAAGGCAGCCAGAAGTTTGTTTGACTAAACGTCCAGAATATTCCCCAGTCGACGTATCTGTTTCAGCAGAAACTGTGTGTTTTAACAGCCAGTTCTTCTCAAATTGTTTTAAACCCCTGGAAATAAAACAAAGAGACAAAAATTAAAGTTCAAGTTTGCCTATTTTCCTCAGGGAACATGATGTTATGATGATCAGAATCATTTCAGCCACCAATAACTGTTGAAGAGTTTACATTGGCATTGAGACCTGAAACTTAATAGTGTTTTGCTAAATATAATAATGACACATGAAGGTAGAAGTATAACAGGATCTCATGGTGTAAAAGGATATATTTATATGCAGGGGAGTGCAGATAAATATACACATTTGTACAGAATCAGTGTTTATGTAGGGCGGTGTACAGTGGATTTGCAGCAGTAAAGGAAATTGTGGGGCCTGATGATGAAAATTAAGGTGCAAAACTTGTGATGGTATATTTGATGCTACATTCTTCTCTTGATTTTTTCCACAAATCATAATCTCATGATGCTATTATGGTGAGTATGCTATGTAAGGACATTAGCACTGCATTTGTTGTTTTTGACTACCTGAAAAATGTAAAACCGAATGTTGTCTCACTTCTTCTTTAGTCCCATAGATCCCCACCAGCTCCCAAGCAGAAGTTTTCTTTCATTTCTATCTCCGGGTTTTGCTGAGTCTTCAGCACGTCTAAACACTGTCATCCTCCAGTTCTTCTTTGTGCAGATGTAGGAGAAGTGTGCTTATTAATTCAGAATATACCATCATGCACACAGTTTTTTTTAACTATGGGAAGACAAAGCAGCTTTTATTTATTTATATATTTATTTATTTTATGTAACCAGGAATTCCCATTGAGATCAGAAATCACTTTTACAAGGGAGACCTGGCCAAGGTAGCAGCCAGAAAGAGTTAAAACTATGTAATGTATATCATCTTTTTTTATTTTTTTTATTTTATTTTACTTTATTTTATAGTTTTTTTTATACTTTATTTTATAAATTTTACATGCTGGAAAATCCTGTTGAAGAGTCAGCTTTGAGAAAGCTGACTCTAGGCAGACAGGAATTGTGGGTATTGTCGTGATATCAGCCAGGTACACAGCGTGACACTAGATGTGTTTGCGATACCCCTCGAATTGAACAAAACCTAAATATAATAAACATTTCAACAACAATAGGTCCCTGCCATACTTGGTATGGCGAGGACCCTAACAATAAAAAAACTGGTAATGGAAACACCTAACTTTCAAAAGACAGCTCAAATATCGCTAAAAATTTCTTCAAAGTGCACTTTCACATTTACACATCACTGGATGTGGTGTAGGGGGGTCACATGACTAGTTCATTTTAAGTAAAGATGGATTCTTTACCTTACTTTAAAGATTGTCAAAACCTTTGAAATGTCCCTTCTATTCAGTGAAAAACTGGCTTGAAACCTCAGTGGAGAGAGGTGGGGAGTATGATGTACGACGTAAATGTCAAGAAAAGTGGAGAAACTTCTGAAACTAAAGCAGGGGTGTTCAAAGTCAGTTACTGACGTCCACTATCCTGCAGGTTTTCAGTGTATCCCTGCTTCAAAACACTAGATTTAAATGGATCCAACAACATAGAAAGTTTTGCACAATTATTGAGTCAGGTGTGTTGGAGCAGGGAGACACCACTGATCTAAAGTATCAGGATGATAACGCTTTGGGCTTAACCCATTTGATTTGCCTGTTTGGGTTTTGCGTTCCGTTGTATGCTGAATGTCTGATAAAAATATTAAAAAGCAAATAAAAAAAAACGCATAAAAAGAGGGTCCTAATAAAAAATACCAGATAAAACATGCTTATTTATATACAAACCACTAATAAATATTGAAGTATGCCAAAATAGCACCTGTAACACTTAATAAAGAGCCATTTGTCTCCTTTAAGGAAGAAAAATCTATTTACTCCAAGGTTTACAGGTGAGCGACCCCCTTCTTGGCCAACGACTGTTTCTGTCTTTACAGATAATGCTGGTTCCTGCTCTTCTTCAGGCAGGTGTTTCAATTGTTGCTTCCTGCAGCCTTTTAAAGGAAAGGAGGACACATGGCTGCGAAAGGATGGAGGAAGCGAGGATTCATATGAACAGACATGAATGCGCAGTTGGATTGTCTGGTAAACATGGAGCTGAAGATCAACAGAGAGAGACGATGTGGGATGTGATGCTATACATGTTATATTTCCACTTATTTCACTTTAAAGGAGCCAAATCTTTGAAAAGATCCAGTTTTCCCTTCACTGTAAGTCTCATGCTGCACAAATGCTCTGCACCTGCACGCTAATCATCCCATCTTCTACACATATTGTTTGGTGGAGCTTTAAATAAGACTTCTATTCCTGCAGATGAGATGTGAGCTTGTTGCCAGTGTGCAGAAGGGAGGCTACACTGCAGGGATTAGGGGGCAGACACTTGTATGCAGCCATGTATCTTAGCTGGTTTGGTTTACATGGAAACAAGCCCGAGGATACGCCCAGACATGAGGTGTGTGAGCAACACTGGAGCAGACTTAACAAAGCCTGCTCCAAATCCCTAAGCACCTGCACTCAGGGCTCTGAGGAGGAACCGCAGGATTATCAATAAGGAAAATACGTTGACAACCGAGAGGTGGAGGTCATTCATTACACATGCACACACACAAACACACGCAGGAGCACGCACGCACACAGCTTCATTTCTGGAACTGGAGAGGAGTGTGAAGTGCATGTTGCTCTCAGCTCATTAGTCTTGTATGGATTATGGACATACATGGACATTCGTACGTACGCCCACACGTGTGAACGAGCTCCGTCTGTTGCACTGTGACGATGCCTGATGGAGGCAGCTGAACACAGGCGGCTGTTTTATGCAGGATAAACTGAATCCATGCTCATCTGAATAAATTATGTCCAGAATTCATTCGGTATTTAAAATTCCCTTGCTTTCCTGACATCCTGAAATGCTGGCGTTTGTTTTGGCACTAAGTCTGAAAGCGTGTCAGATTTGCAGAGTATTCCTGTGTCACTCTAAATGTTGCAAATAGGTTGAAGGATTCTTATTTAATCATTGCTTTATCTTAGAGAAATGAGAGAAATGAATGCACCTATTTGACGTAATGAAACATGACCTTGTTTATATTTTATCCTGATGCATTCATTATATCACAAATCATCTCTGCAGTTTTATCACCTGATTGTTATATCATGTTTATTAGCTCCACCTCATGTGGTAGTTCATCATCGTTTTTATTAGTATTAGTGATTATTATGATTTTATCTATAGGAATAACTGCCTGAATGATCCTGGTGAAAGTCTACCTACCTAGTCTACGATGTGCAATATCATTCCAAAGTTAACAGAATCTCAGAAGGAGGAATCTCTGTATGTATGTATATATATATATATATATATATATATATATATATATATATATATATATATATATATATATATATATATATATATATATATATATATATATATACTGTAAAATAGACAATTTAGAGGAAAAAAAAAAATATATATATATATATATATATATATATATATATATATATATATATATATATATATATATATATATATATATATATATAACCTGCAGGACTCTGGTCCTAGAGGACCAGGGTTGGTGATCCCTGATGTAGATTATGTAAGAACAGCCAGAGCTGTTTGTTAAAGTCCTGAATTTGACTCTTTAACTTCAGCTCTGTTCAGTTTGTAATTTCTGTTTCTACTTTTAAATGCATTTTTTAGACATTATTAGAGCTTGAATTTATAATATTGTTTGCATCTATTATTTGATTCAGTTGTTCTTTAAAATCCATTTAAATTTTAAAAAGAAATTGCATTTTATGACCACTGTTGTTGTACAATCAAGCCATTGTAATTTACTATTACCATTATTATTATTAATTTATTATTACTGCTATTACTATTATTACTATTATTGTTATTTATTCATTACAAAGGCTTTAATTAATTAGATTTTTTTAATCAAGTCATGGCCCAAGTTTCTTATTTTCATTATTCTTAAGTTACATGTTTATGCTGGCTTAGACAAGGGGAACTTGGGAAAGGGGAGTGTGAAGAGACGGAAAGTGAGACAGATACAACAGATGAAAAACAACTGCAGCAACTTGACAGCCAGAACGGAGAAACCACACAAGCAGTTGCTCCACCGGTAAAGAAAGTTGAGGAAGTTATTAATTGTTTTCAGTTATTTGCGATTGAGGAAATGTGACAACTAGGAACGCTTGGAGCCTTTAAAGACCCACTCCGTAACTTTTCCATTTTTAAAGCGTTTATGACCTGTTTTGATGGCGCACCAAAATTCATGAAGCACATTTCCGGAGCTGTCGCTGGCGAGCGGCGTCCCGCTGCTGCAAAACTGCACGGTCCAACTTTCTGAAGCGGGACGTGATGTAACATTTCGCTTCACAGTGTCATAAGGAATTGGCTGGTTTGAACACACAACGTCGCAGTTTCAGTAAAGAAACACAAGAAGATTAAAAGAGAGAAAGAGACAAAACAAAGTCATCGTAAGATTGTCTTCTGCTGGCTGGAGAGAGCTAACAGGTCAGTCAGGATGCAAGATGGATGCTAAATTAGCCGCCAGTACTTCTGTAGTGTGTCTTCAAAAAAGGCCCCAAGATCCCAGTAACCACCAGCCACCACGAAGCATGAAAGCAGCCAGCCCAATGCAGGGATGACCGTGATCCTACCCAGAAGATAGTAAAGGAAGGTCCCAGTCATAGCAACACGGGCCCCAGGGGGCCAGGGATGACAGCCACCAGCCTCCCCCAGGGCCATGCAGAGTGAGGAAGCCTTTCTAGCCTTAGAACCAGACACAACCCCAGGGAGAGGCCCTGCCTGACACCAAGGATATGTAGACCACTCTGGACAGCCTTCCACAGTGGGTTAGCACCCACCCAATGCCACAAAGAATTTAAATCATCCTTTATTTAAACTTTACTACCAAACAGGGGCGTGTCCAGTGGGGGCTGCCCAAAGGGGAACAGGCCACCCTCCCAGTCAAACTGGCCAGAATTATTAATTAAATTTAACAAGCATGAAGTGTATGATCACATCTTCACAGTGAAGTTCAGATGTCCGAGTGTACCTGAATGCAGCAGCTGCTGCATTATGAGCACAGATGTCCTCTCTAGTTAGCAAAGGAAGGACAGTAAAGCAGAAATCGGTTTGGGAGCTAAAGACCACAAGAAAACAACATCATGAAGTTTGTCAACACCGGAGCGACCAACGACCCCTGTAATGAAATCTTTTTATTATATTAGACTGTAGATAAAATCAGCAATGATTGTTTTTTACAGAAACAAAAATCGGAGCTTTTTTCCAAACAGTGTTTTCCGTGTTTCTTTTAAGCTGAAATTGATTACGATTTAAATAGTTTTTATCTGATGTCTTTTCTTTATTGTTTTCATTTGAAATGCTGCTTCTTATTTTCTTGTGTTTTATTGTCTTTGAATCACCTTGGTGTTGAATTGTGCTGAAGAAATAAACTGTCTTTGCTAGAGACATTTATCTAGAGATGCGATTGGTAACAAAACATGGAAGTAAAAGTAAAGTCAAAAGCAAAATAAAACATTAAGGACGGTGGATGTAAGGCGGCTCTGTTGTAAAAATGATGAGTATTCTTTATTTCGGACACTAAATTAAATGATAACAATGCAAAACAACAAAGAAAACAAAATATTATTTAGCAAAATTCACAATCCATGTGTGGCTGTCTGCTGTCACATCACCCGCTCCTGAGCTCGTGTGTTCCAGTCGTACCAGACGTCATCAGTTCTCTGATGTTTTGGTTTCCTGCAAACAGCTCCGACGTTTCTTTAAGGTTGGTTGGGAGGACTTAAAAACCAAATGCAGAATGGATGTTTTTGTGCAGCCAGAATCATTTTAATAATTAAAAAACAATTATGTATAAATGAGCAGTGTCATTGCTTCCAGATGGAAATCATTAACTCGCCCTCATGTCTTGTTTTCCATTTTACTTTATTTTAATTTACCATCAGTTGTAAAAACCTTTTAATGGAGAGGAGATTTTTCTGATAAAAGATCATGACTGTGGCTCTTACTGTGTCAGACTACATTAAAGATGACACTGATGTAAAAATTGAGGATGGATTATTAACTCCGACAAATGTGCTAAATGATCATTTTGCTTTTAGATTTTTTTTCTTTTCATGCTCAACTTCTTCCCAAACTCTTTTCAAACTTCCAAAGCTTATTTTGTTTTGTTTATTGGAACAAATATTTACTTTAAAAAAAAATTTGGTTCAAAATGAATAAAAGAAAGATAGAAAGAAAGTTTGACACTTGCTGAATGTCTGTTTTCAGAGTGCAAGTTGGGCCTGAAGGTTCAGCTGTTTTGTGTGAAAGGAAGATCCACATCCAGTCAGCTCATGCGGAATGAAAACAGTAGAAACGGGACTATTACTTTGTACAGAGTAGTTCCATTGAAGACTGATTCTTGTTCGGCATTTTATATGTGCAGCAATAAAAAAAAAACAAAAAAGCATTAAAGACATAAACTGAATTTTCCGGACTTTCTCATTATAAATGAATGGATATTAATAGGTTTATAAATCTTAAAGTAACCTGCTAATTTATATACTAGCTTAAAGGTGCACAGTTTAAGATTTACTGACATCAAGTGGTAAAGATGTGCATAGCAATCACTTCACATGCCAAGCTCTGGCTCAAACCCAGGGTGTTTCTCAATTCACACTTCCAAGTCCGGATTCGTTGACTGCATGCGTCATAGTGGCGCGCCAAGTGCTGTCCTAATTCAAAGGCTCCTTCGAGTCCACCCTTTAAGTATGCACTTTGTTTGGAAAAGAACGAGCAGCAGAGTGCTGGTGTAGGTACCACACCAGCCAGACCGTTTATTTATTTATTTTTATGTATATACACACACACATATTTGTCCCAGCACACAAGCTGGAAAGACAGCGGCATTGTGTCCAATAACCACAAATGATATTCATTCCAGTCGTCCTCAGATGTCTTCGTCCCCTTTCATTAAATAAAAAGGCTGAATTTATTACAGTCACTCAGATAACTGCAGACTGGAATAAGAAACAGTCATTAAAAATGTGCTAAATTATAATTCAGTGATATAATTTTTTTAATGAGTTTTTAACCTATATCTGTCTGAGCAATTATTTATTTATGTTTAATACGCACTGAGAGGTGGAAGAGTGAGTGTTTTAGTGTTTTAGTGTTTCATTGAGTCGCCAGACAATTTGAATTTCCCTTTTAGGGATGAATAAAGTCTATCTATCTATCTATCTATCTATCTATCTATCTATCTATCTATCTATCTATCTATCTATCTATCTATCTATCTAAGACACTGTTTTGTCATTTAACTGAGTTAAAGAAAAAAACAAACAAATTAGTCCGGGACAAATTAGAGCATTTTTCTGTTGAACAGTGGGACAAAATACCTGTCAATAGGTGCAGAAGTCTGACTGAGAGGAACAGAAAACACCTATATATATATATATATATATATATATATATATATATATATATATATATATATATATACATATATATATATATATATATATATATATATATATATATATATATATATATATATATATATATATATATATATATATATATGCATATATATATATATATATATATATATATATATATATATATATATATATATTTACACATATATATATGAGAAAAAAAACCCAATAAAATTTCCACATATTTTAATCCTTTAAAATCAAGACAGAAATATACCTATAAAAAGAAAAAGCTCATATTAAATCTAAAATTGAGGTAAAAATGAACACCTCAAATGAACAGCAATAAATGAAGGTTTATGAGTAAATACTTTATCCAAAAGGCAGACACCCATGAGACTGATGACTTCATTCAATAATCAAGTAACGTCACTTAAAGGTGTTTTTAAAGCTATCAGTGTGAATTTGTTTTTCAAGTTAAATTAGTTTTTTATTAAATAAATTAATAAAGTCTGATGAACTGAGTCTTATTATTAAGTTATTTGTGCCCTGTGTTTAGTTTAAAATATATTTTTCCTCTGCCTTTTGCAAACTTTTCCTTTTTCAGTTAAAGTCTACCTGTAAAATTTTCCATCGTCAGCAGAACTTCTTTAAAGTACGACCACTGTTTCATTCTTTTTGTGCCAGAGTATGTTTATGTTGATTACATTGATGCTTAAAGATGAACACATGTCACCACAGACAGTTTTATAAGCTGTGGAAGCTTTTTGTGACTTCAGTGACAAGCCACTCTGCACTTTGCACTGCATTGCGAGTCATTCAGGGTCCTATAGCCACGCACTGAGAGGAAATGTTTCGGCAGAGTTTGTCATTTTAATTAAAATGACACCGTCAGCTGTTTATGCAATTTGCATCCTAAAGTTTTCTTTATTTCCTTCAGTTAAATAAAAAGTAAACGCTGTGGTCCATTTGTCTACCAAAGTGCAGTCATGTGGAAAACCAGAAATGACGCTTATTAAATTTGTGGTTTATTTTAATTCTGGGATATTTCAACATAATAACAACAAATGACCTTAATGCATTTAACCATGTAGACATTGTCAAGAAGGCTTGCTGAAGTTCTAACTGAGCACCGGGATGAGGACAAAAGGGGATTTCAGTAATTTTGAAGCTGATATGTCACACTGGCTGGAAACTGCGGCTACAATTCACACAGACTCACCAGAACTGGACAATAGAAGATGGAGAAACGTTGCTGGTCTGATGAGTCTCCAGTTCAGCTTCAGCATTCAGATTGCAGGGTCAGAATTTGGTATCATCATGAAATCAGGCATCCATCCTGCCTTGTATCAACAGTTCAGGCTGCTGGTGCTGAAATGATGCCGGGGATGTTTTTTGGCACCAACTGAGCATACTTTAGACCCATTTTCCACCAAGTTTGTGTGCACGGCGGTTTCATTCTAACCTGCCTAGAGGCATGCCAGTTCACAGCAGGATCATGTCAGATGCAGAGCGCTTGTGACTGCAGTCTGCTGAACTGGAGCCATAAGATCATGAAATCACATGTTCTTTAAACAGGTATCACCACGGCTCTTTCCAGACAGCTTACCTGACTGAAGGGTGCGTATGCATTAAAAAGAATGTGTTTATATGTTAATAAGTATCTTGAAATCACAAATTACTGCCAACTGTTGATATCTCAGTCTTTGCCTTCTCCTTTTCTGTTTTCTTTATATTTTCTGTTTCTGTTTTCTTTATCATTTATTTGTGTTGTCACAAAATCTTGTGATTCTCCTCTGCTGAAAAGTCTTATTGTCCATGAATCCACTGATCAATAGAGTGACTTCTAATTTGGTGTCGCCAGATAGTTTCGTGATCACAAATCTGCATGTGGGCTTTTATTTTGAAATTTACCAGAGGCCTTGCACTGCTCCTTTGTCTGATTTCCTGTCTAAACTGCTGAGTTTGATGTATTGTGGAAGCGTGTTTCATCATAAATAGCTTCTGACACTCGCCACAGTACAGCCTGTTTGAGGCAAACAATTCGCTAAAACAGCCGCGTTTGTATGATTTTACTAATATAATCTTTACAATTTTATTTTCACATAGCCTGTGGTACTTGTCAATTTGGAAGCAATGACATGACGTGCTTTTCTTAGTTCACAACAATGACTCAACTGCACCTCCTACTGGCCAGGCAGGCTCACCTCCGCCTGTATTACGTCAAGGCCCCGCCCTCTACTGAAGGCAAAGCCTGGTCCTCTGCCTTTTCCTCTCATATCATCTCAGTGATGTGTGTTCAAGCATTGGCAGTCAGTTTTCCATATAAAAACTGTTACTGTACTACGCCAATGGTCTACGTACGTTCAGAGAATTACTGAACTGATGTGTCACCCTGAAGCTAGCCAACATGCTCGCCGGCAGGATGACCGCTAGATGGTTCAAGTCTTTGTTTAGAGGAAAAATCTCAACGTGCTTTATTGGTTGTCATGACATATCGCATTAATTAGGACATTTTGAGGACTGCTATTTAATCAGTGAGCTAGCTTTGCACGTTTCTAACATTGTTTTACAATCTTGATTTTGTTAGACTAAGCAGGCACTTATCTGTCCACACCTAAATTATCATTGGTGTGTCACGATTTGCGACTGCCTGCTTAACCCTTTAACTCGCGGCAAGTGTCTGGAAACAACCACTGACAAATAAAAAGAGGATGCAAATGTTGGTCAGGACAAAAAATGTCTTGTTATCCACAAGTCAGCAAAGGAGCAACAATTTAAATTGATGCAGTCTTGAAGTTTCTGGTTTTACTTTGGTTTCCAATGCTGTGATTTTCAACCGAATCTGTCCGGTATGATCAACAGGAGATGCAGCAAACATGTTGCATTACGATCACAGATTACAAAAACTGTTTGGCCCAGTTATGGCCCAGATCTGCAGATTTCTTTGTCTCATATTCGGCTTTGACTTGGCTTTTAATACCGTCCTTTCCTCAGGACTGTTTGTGTCTCATAAAACTTACATACGAAGAACATCTCACTGTCTTGCTTCCGACCATGTTTGCTGTTTACTAACTGATGCTGCGTCGGCTCCCATTTGCTTTAATAATGAAACAGTAGAAGATCATAATGATGCTTTTAAGTGCAAGTGCAAATAAGATATACTGTAATAATCTATGTATCCATGGATTTTAATGTATTACAGCACTGATTCCTTGTGTGTAGCTTTGAAAACTCAGCTGCATGACCATTTTCTAAAAGGACATTGCCTCATATTTGGATCACTTCTGACATACAGTAGACCTACACTTACCATCAATATCAAACCAACTACTGACAACTGGACCATATCTGACCCACAAAACACTTCAGTGCCATAACTGAGCCTAAAGTAGCCTGAATAGGAACAAAATGTGTTTACGATCTGCAACAATACCCCAGTCGCTGCCTCTGTTTGATTTGCTGGATGGTCTGTTTGCTTTCACACTGCAAGCAAACTCAGGGTCCACTTGCAAGTGAACCAAGACCGTTTGCTTGGAAAGTGCGCTTCATTTGGGAATACGGGAATGCACCAAACAAATTCTGATTTGGATCAAAGAAACGGACTCGATTTGTCAACAAAAGCAGGTCTCGGTCAGCTTCAAGCGGACCAAATATAGGAAGTGGATTCCAAAAAAAGAGTTACTTCCTGCATTTAGTGTGGCTTTGCATTGTGGGTAAATACATATAGTGTTAAGGGTCCACTGCCTTGTCTGTTGTTCAAACTGTGTCCATTGTTGCAGTGTATTTCTGCAGCATACTTGAGAAGACACAATGAAAACCCAAAACAGTGATAGTTTTGTCTCCATGTTTCGCTGGCAAGTGGAGGAAACAGAGTTTTTATTCTTCATTCGGGTCTTGTCCTCTCCTTTGCTAAATACTAGTGCAGCACCACCTTTGGTGGGAATGGGGATATGTTATTCTAATTGTTTGGCTAGTTTGACCAAAGTGCATTATGAACACGATCTCGATCTGCATGGATACACTCTCTACAGCTGAGCTGAGTCCCCAATTGGACCCAGTCTAGCGGACTATCCTGGTGTGAATGCACCCTCAGTTGAGTGGACCAGAGTTTATTTCTTTGTTCTGCACCCGACTATGGATGACCATCACACTATACCAGACAAACTGTACTATCCAAGGAAGCTGTATAGATTTAGTTTAAAGCAGACCAAACAGTGTGAATGCACCCTTAACCATCACAGCCAACCTGAGTGTTGCTGCTGACCATGTCCATCCATTTATGAGCACAACTTCCAGCAGGATGATGCACCATGTCACAAAGCTCACATCATCTCCACCATAACGATGAGTTCACTGTCCTCCAATGACCTCCACAGCTATGATTTGGTTATTAAATAAAGCATTTCCATTAACTTTTAAACATGAATCATCTGTTTGATCTAAAGGAAACAATGTCTATAAAAGTATACACTTGTAGCTCACCCTCTCCCAGCTACCTGTTTCTTTCTACACCAGCCGTACATCACTAATCACATTCTGTGTATTTAACTGCTGTTGCCGTCTCATTAATTAGAAACCATCTCATCTCATTATCTTTCTCATCCTGAAAACAGTTTGATGCATAAAACAATCCGAAAACACATTATTTTGTCTGCATTCACATTAAATAGAGCAAACATTCTTTGTCACAATGTTTAATGATTTTACAACTCCCATCTGAAAGAAAAAAACATTAGTGGTGTTATTTTCCTGCTGTGCCGAGGAGCTAGCAAGCTCCAGCTAATGTGATGCAACACCATGTTCTCGGTCAGTCTTTAAGCAGTGTGTTGTCTCTCCTCACGCCACCAGCTGAGATGCACATCCACTGTCAGCATAAACTTCCAGCCTAATGAGATCGATCCATGGATGTGTGTGTACAGTGCACATGTGTGTGTATAATCTGTTGTTTATCATAACCCTTTGGTAGAAAACTCAATGTGTTTGCCTCATTTGACATTATGACAGTTTGTTGATGGGCCTTGAGGTGGTCACATGATGCTGCTTTCAAATCACCAGTACATCCCATCTTAGTCTTCTAATTAGCTTTTACTCTCATTCTATCAGTAATGGAGATTTTCTATCAGTAATGGAGATTTGGGTTAAAATAGAAACATATTGGCTCAGCTCAAAGACAAAGCAACCACAGTCAAAATCTGCAAACTTCATTTCCATTCAGTGGCAAAGTTTAGATAAAATCTGTGTTGTGGTTAATAACTGGGAACCAATATTTGTCAAAAACATAACAAAACTAGTAATTCTGACCAGATGTGAGAGCTTAAGGAAAGGTGTGACGGAATTCTTTCCAAATGGGAATATTTGGAAAAGGTCTTTTATGTCAGCAAATGCTGACATATTTGTTCTCTACAGTGGTTCCCAAGCTTTTCTCATAATTATGCATCTGGTAGAATCATTTTCAGGGCACATTGATACTCTGGAGTCAATACTTCGATATCTGTTGGATTAAATACTTTTTGGATTATTAAGAGACCACTCTGCTGATATGCAATATGCCATTTGTTTCCACTTCTGTAAGTTTAAGCCAATCAAAAAGCATGTTTAGCCATACAACTGTTAAAGTTCGAGGAGGTTTGGGGTCCCAATTGCAGGACAGAGAGGCAGGAGGCAGACAAGAACTTTAACTAAATGAAAGACAGGATGGGGAAATCACAGGTGACTACTGACAAGGAAACAATGAACCAGCAAAATACAAAACTGCAACTGAAGGGTATGAATACACACAGGGAATAACAAGGAACAGGTGAAATGAATAGGAAAATCAAAACCAGGTGAGCTAAGGAACGGTGAGCATAAAGGGCAACGACACACAGGGGATCCAGACTAGAAAATAAAACAGGAAACCAGAACTAAAATGACAACACAAACATCACATCATGACATGCAAGAATATATTCCTTCTGTCACATGATTATGATAGCCTCTTTAGAGCAGTCGTTCTCCAACTTGTTAAGCCATAAAACCAAAGATGACACATGTGTTCTTGACCCCCATGCAACAACTAATTAATTCATTGTGTAATATATTAAATGTGTTGTCCTGCAACCATCCTCTAAATTTAAGGCTGAAAAACTGTCAGAATCTGCATAAATAAAGTGGGTAAAGTGTTTTTTGGTGGATTCAGTTCACTGCTGTGATGTGGCACTTTAGTGTGCCCAAAATCAGCTTCTCTAAACAAAAGCATGTGTGCTAAGTTTAATGTTTATGTGTCCATGCATTAAAAATTCATATCAGAGATTTATCTTAGCATTAATGGTTTCATTTTGAAAACCCAAGTAAAAATCCCTAAACTATCTGATATATTTAGGCTGTATAAGTTGTGCTGTTAAATGGCGACCTGAGATGATCTCCCAACCCACAGTTTGAGAACCCCTGGGTCAACTGATTGAATGAGATGTTTAACAAAAAGGTTAAATGAACATGTTAATTTAGATTCTGTAATATTAATATTGAACCTATAATGAACATTCATCTATCCATTTTCACCAATCCATGGTCAGGCTGTGGGGGCAGTTGCCTGAGCACGGAGGTGCAGACCTTTCTCCCTCTAACCACATTTGCCACCTGGTCCATGGGGATCCCAAAGCGTTCCCAGGGCAGCTGAGAGATTATATTCCCTCCAGCATGTCCTTGGTCTTTCCTGAAGTCTCCTCCCAAGGGGATGTGCCTGGAACCCTTCACTAGGGAGTTATCCAGGACGCATCCTGACCAGATATTCTAGCCACCTCACATACAATAATTAACTTATCTATCATATTTATACAAAGACGTTTCACATTACTTTAAGATAAAAAAAATAAAATAAAAAAAAAGACTTGCTAAATATGCTGAAGTATTAGAACTATTTTATGTTGGCCTTAATGTACTTTTGATGCTGAACAACCATAGTGAATCCACAGCGAGGTTCTCATTCACCTGTCAAAAGTGTCACAATGCTGGTAGTGTGGACCCAAATGCAGAGATGGAGAGGCAAGCAACCCAAGGAATACTGGAATATATTTTAATCACTACTGACAACAAACAAACACAATGAACCAGCACTGAGAACATAAACCAAGGGGTATAAATACACAGAGAGAAAAGGTCAACTGAATAAGAAAATCAAAACTAGATGAGCTGAATAACAGGAAAATGGGGGAATAATGGGAAACAATACACAAGAAAACAAAACTACAAAAAAACCAAACCCCCCCCCCCCCCCCCCCCCCAAAAAAAAAACTCCCTCCTGGAGGGCTGGTATCTTGCAGGTTGTTGTCGTCTCTATGCTCCAACACACCTGACCAAAATGAATGAATAGGTGGACAAGAAGTTGTTGGATCCATTTGATTGGAATCAAGTGTGTTGGAGCGGGGAAACAACAAAAACCTGCTGGACACCGGCCCTTGGCAACAGGAGTTTGACACACCTGCTGTAGAAGAATCCAACCAAATTCCACCTTGCACACCTGAGTCATCCACAAATAAGGCAGTAGGTTGGTTACATACAGGATAAGAGTGATTATTTTGGTTCCAAAGGGTAAAGTTTCCCAATTTGGTTCAGTTAAACTGGTAAGAAATAACAAGGAAACCACACTACAGAGGCCGAGCAAGAACCAGGTAATCCTAGCCAAGGTTCTCAGTCATCCAGGTCATGGCATCATGTATCGGTTGAGTCAGGTCAACTGGACTGGGCTAAGTTCTTTGAAGATGTTTCATTCTCAGTTCAGATATTATCATCATCATGTTCTGGATGAGAACGAAACATTTTCATGAAACAAACCCGGTCCAGATGACTTGACACACCGAGTCTTGTCTTCCCAGCCTTCAGTTATAAGAAACCCCAGATGAACCAATCAGAGAACTTAAAAGTCACACCAAAACCTTGTCTTCATCAAACCAGTGAACAACACTGCCCTGTCCAATTCAGATGGCTTCCATGTATGAGTCATCATCTGGCTTAAAGGTGACCATTTCAATCAGCTGTTAGAGAGCAGCATCTACAACCTGCACTGGTTCGCTGAGCATCACCGGTGGAGATCCTTCCATGGCAGAACTGGATCGCTCCTGACACCAAAGTAACAACAACAGGAAGTTTTCAGTTCCGGACACTGGCTTGCTTCATGCCAGACTTGATCAGATCCATGAGACCATCCCTCTCGGTAGTAATTTTATTGACAGAATGAACCTGTTCTTAACTCTTCAGCTGTCATAACTAGCTAGTATCAAACTGGTCCACAGTGCAGGCCAGCGGAAGCATCATTACACATTCTTTTATCAAATCCAAGCCCGCATGGTCACAGAACCATTTGGTTCTGTTTGGAAGTTTGTGAATACAAAAACACAACTTTTTCTAGACTGATCCAGTCAGTTGCAGCTTTTCCACCATTTTAATTGTGTTTCCTGATTTTTAGTTAATCATTGAAACTACTGTCTTTTTGCCAATTCAAGTACATATCTGATGCTATTGTCTACATTACCTTGTAGTTTATATGGCTGGTAGGATGATGGGAGGTCATTTTAGATAAAAAGGTTGCAAGAAAAAGCACTTTATTTTACTTATATACCTCATTTCAAGCTGCTGCCTTCTGATACAAATATATGCTTTGAAAACGGATGACTTTTCTTCAGTTGTTAAGTAATGCTGTAAGGACATTAAAGATGGCAAACCTGAAAACAGCTGGGCTTTAACAGGCTAAATATCTCTTAAATGTCTTATTCTTTGAACTTTAAAGGCTGCAAACTTTAGCTTTAACATCCATCATAATTTGATAAAAAGTGTTTGTATTTCTCTTGTAAATGTTGCAAACATGGAAAGTATTTTACATGTAGTTCAACAATAAATAGCAGGATATGAACACTTGGCTGGAGTTGTTATAATAAAGTGAATTTCCTTTTCTACTTTCTTGCTTTGTCCTACGAAAGACAAAAACACTTTAGGAATAGCAAATGATCATGTTTGACTCACCTAACATTTATTTAATCAGACCACAGTGCAAACACCACCAAATTCCAAGGAAAGGTTTGTTTTACAGAACCCGGAGCCCTCCCGATTGCTTGTTTTTGGTAACACAATCTTTGTTTTAATTCATTGTTCGAATTCAGTTAAAAAAACTGGCCTGATCTTCACCTTCGTATATTCTATAGTTACACCCATAGCTGCGTAATGACATCATGAGAAAACATTTTAAGTTGACGATGATGCAGTGACTTCCCTCTAAGGATTTTCTTTAAAGTTTATGAGCAGCAACAGATATCATTCCTCAATCCGTCTAAAGAGAAAACACTCCTTCTGGTGAAAGCGGTTCACTCCTTCTGTAATGTTTTAATTTGTCAGCTAAGTGATGAAACTCTAACTTTGTTTGTGCTAAAGTAGAATGTTTTAGTGAAAACAGAAGCCACAAGAATTTGTTGCTACTAATCAAAACTATTATCAAAATATTGATTCTTTACAAAACCTAAAATTTGCACATAAACTATAAAGCTCCTGTAAGCAGCTACTACCTCGATGGAAAACCACGGAGACATCACTATACACACACACACACACACACACACATTATACATATATATATATATATATATATATATATATATATATATATATATATATATATATATATATATATATATATGTATATATGTATGTATAATGTATATTGTGTGTGTGTGTGTGTGTGTATTGTGATGTCTCCGTGGTTTTCTATCAAGGTAGTAGCTGCTTACAGGAGCTTTATATATATATATGAACAGCCCTTCATCATAGTCATTATCATTTCAGGAGAGTCAAATGTGTATATGTAAAAATGTATTTTTTTAAACTAAGTTTGTATTTTCTTAACATTTGCATCCAACAGATATATAATTGACCTATCAGAGAAGGCATTTTGACTGATGGATCACCAGTTGTGAGCTGTGCAGACTTCACTCCGCTGCTATTTCACTCAAACTTTGTATCATCATGGCTGAACGTCTTCATTATTTCTTCTCTGCTTTTTAAAGCAAGCAGCTGCTGCTAAAGCAGATCCTCCATCTGTCCGACGGACGTCCTGAAGTCCATCCTGAAGCGGTCGTGGTCGTGGTTGTTTTAGAATTTTATTATTTTATTCACAATTTTGCATTGATAAATAAATAAATAAATAAAATTTAAAAACCATCAAACCTCAAAAAAAAAAAAAAAAAAAAGACGGTTCAATAATTGTTTGAATTATGATATAATTTTAGTTTTTTCTCTTTTTCTTTCAGAATTTTATGTAAATTCTCAAAACATTTGCTCTGAATTTGAATCGGATGTTCAGCAGTGTCAGCATTTCCGCGCATCTGATCCGCTGGTTGTCAGGATAATTTGATCGGGATCACAGTGATTGACCTCTCTTTGGAGGATGAGCATCTAGCGTAGTCAAACGGGTGCTTTTTCCAGGGGAGCTTTGTATAAAAGGGTTAATGAATGGAAATAAATAAATCAGTAAAAAGAAAAAAAGACAATGAAAGCTGTCTTCTCTGAAGCGCTCAGCTTAGGCATGGGGTCACATCCTTCTCTCTTGAAGCTCTTTGGCTCTAAGCTGAGCTGAGTGTTAGGGTTGGATAAACTCATGGGGATAATAAACCTGTCCGAAACGAGGACAAAGCATAGCTTTGGGTTCAATCACCAGGAAATAAAATGTAACAAGTGTCCTCTCACGGAGGTAACGAGAGCTAGATCACGACCTCTGACCCTGGCGTGGTAAAGTTCGCTACGCTCATGTGAAATTAAGAGTCATTAACAGGCGGGTCGTTGCTAATGAGGACCCCTGTCTGGATGTCCGAGGAGAACTCGGCCGGTGGAATGTGGAACAGTCCCAGCCATAAACGTGACACGGGATAAGGTAACATGACACAATATGCTGCTTTTTAGGAATTCATTGGCATAAATTTTTCTCAATAAATCTTACAGGAAAAATTATGGGGTAAAAATATCCTCATTAAAAAAAACGTTTTTTAACGCCCCAGTAAAGATCAAACAGGGTTTTTTTCTCACAAAAATCTGTAGACTGGGAGTAGAATCTTTTCATTGTCGATTAAAAGTTTATTCATTATATCTTTTTACTCCTCGGACAGGTAATTTCTCCAACTTTCATATTTAATAAAAGAAATCGGTTTACTCAAACATGAAAAATGCTACTGAAATAATAGACACAAGTCAGACCACACTGACAGATGTCCACACAGAGGCAGTCAATGCTAAATAAAACTCCTCACACCCACTCCACAGTTGTTTGCAGCTCATTCCACCTGGCCGCTGTCATAAGCTTCCATCAGCAAAAATAAACATAATCAAAACATTTATTCTGCTGTAAACACTTTAAATTAGTCAGGTTTTCTTAGCTTGTCTTTTATTTCTATCAAGTTGTATGTTTTATTTCTATCAAGTTGTATGTTTTATTATGTGAGCCACTTCATTATCAAAGAATTTCCACTGGTCTGAAACGGACAGTTTTTCTTACTCAAAGTCAGCTGTTACCTAGATCAGCGGTTCTCAACCTTTTTGCAACACAGTACCCGTTGTAAAATACTTTTTTTTTTTTAGCCACATACCCCCTAACCAGTGCAAAGTATTTTTGGATAAGAAAAAACTTGAAATACAGCAATTTGTCATTTGTCTTTGGTTTATTAAACTTTTAACTGTGCAAAACAATGGAGATCTCTACAACGCTTCAACCAAGACTCCATTGTTTGCGTTGTCAAGGCGACAGTGACTTATTCCTAGCGGGTGGAGTTCAATTCACGTCGAAATGGGTTTTGGGAGGAATGAAATGCTGCCAATCTATATGTAAATTTAGTTCATGAATGTATACTTACATTGGATGAACTATATTAAATATTTAAAAAATATATTTATATTTTGTTTAAGGATTTTTTAAACAAAACTTGAAAACAAATATATTTTCAAAACATTTAACGTACCCCCTAGAATGCCTTGAAGTACCCCCAGGAGTACGCGTACCCCCATTTGAGAAACAGTGGTCTAGATATGCAACTATCCTGCTTTAACCAGCACCAGCTGTTAATTTAGTCCTACTGCTATGAAGTGGCGACAGGTTACCAAGCTGTTGGCCAATCAGGAGGAACAAGCAACAGAAGAGCAGAGTTCTGTAAAAGAGCTCAGAGCTCTAAAAAAAAAAGCAGAAATTAGGTTGAATACTATCTTTACTAGCTAAAACTTGTATAACTATGTGTACCATCACTTGAAAAACAATGGCTTGATCATGTCTCTGTTGTCCAGTAGCTTGTTATCAAGTAGATGCACGTTGATTTTCAGAGTCTTTGACTCACGAAATTTATTCCTTGTTTGTGTTTTATACGCCGTTACTATGTAGCATGTTCACCGTTGCATTCAAGTCCATTCAAGTTATCACGCTACTGTTTATATAAATTAGGTCAAGCAGCAAAACTTACTACTGGTTAGCTTTTATTCACGTTGTATTTTTACCCCCAAAGCTCCCTGCAAGTAAAGTATCAGTCTCATGACACTGGTATCGAACGATATGAAAACAAGCCTTGGTATGAATACTATTGATATTGGGATTGATCTACCCAGCCATGGCTAAAACTGGTCTCTGCTCTGTGATTGATAGTTCACGTGCTACGAAGTGCTCGCTAACTCGTGTGCTGGTCCAGATTTCCAGTATGTCTGGCGACGTTAACAGAAACATCCAACAGAACATACATCCACAAAGCAGCAGTCAGCAAATGGCTTTGCCACCAGTTTACAACCTGTTTCCACCAAAGTGTCTGGCTCAGGAAAGAACAATTTAGTTTTACACGGATGCTGTGTCTGATTTCCTTTCTGGCTCTATCTGAACCGCTGAAATGGATGTGTTCTGAGAGCGCAGCCCTTCTGAAACAGACCTGGTGCATATATTTATCGGTGAGCCGTGACAAGGCACTCCTAGGACATGCTAAAACCCCTGCCAGGATGAGGGGTATTCAAATGGTTCATTCACTCACAGTGATTTCAAACAAAACATTGAACTGTTCTTCCTTAATTACTAATAAATTAACCAACAAACATTTTTCTTTCTTTTTTTCTTTTCATTTTGTTCTTATGGTTCTTAGAAAAAAAAAAGACACCCAGTGCATATTACCCTGAACATAGCCGGCTCATTGAGGGTCCTTCTCTGTCACGAGGGGTATCTATTATCTCCATTACCGGAGTGAATCCAAGTAGGCCCTCTATAAACGCAGGGAACAAGGTGCATCATAATCATCACAGTAGATAAGAGTGTTTTTTGAGGCAAACTGATGTGAAGAGCAGGAAAAATGACATGCTGCTGACCAAAAATCACCCACATGAGGAGTAACATAATGCTGCGCCACCAGGCTGACTCAGATTGGAGCTTTTCTCCTTTGTTCTGAAAACGTCTTGGTGTATGTCAGATGAAGCGTTCTTCTCCTTTCTTCAGCAGTTTGGACAGCTTGAGGACCCTGTCGGTGAACTGCAGTGACACCAATTGAATTCCAGCTGGCCCTTTTATTATGAGTCGCTCCCCGTCTTTCTTTTCCCATTTTTTTGTCATCTCTTTTCTGTCAGCTGTGATAAAGTTTCAGACCTGATGCTGTGTCTGTAAAGGCAAAGGTTTTGGCACCTCTGTCAAACATGGAACTCGTTAAAGACGAGAGAAAACAAACTTTTTGGAGTTTGATTGTTTTCTCCGTTGTTGATTGTTTACGCATCTAGATGTTTGCATTTGGTGTGAAATGAACTTTATTGTTAATTTCTAAAATGTAACTATTATTACTATTAATAATGATAATATATATTTATAATATATTTACAATTTTATTAGTATTAACTAACTGCTCAGATCACTTCCATCCTTAACAGCTGAAAAGTTGAGTTTTTTTTTTTTTTTTTTTTCTTTTTTAGTAAATGTAAAAGATTGTCCACCAAACATACATTGCATCGCTGGAATTCATAAAGATCTGTTTCGGTTTCATCAGGCCTTAAGTCTTGTGTCAACAATGCATCAACCTCGCTTGTTCATTTGCACATTTCATTTGCTTCTGAAAGCAAGTGAGGATGCAGATCCGGTCTGTCTTCTGATGATTCCGCCATGTAGGAATTATTTGTGCAGGTGTGGCTTTCAGGTAAACACCAAGTCTTTTGCTGTCAAACTGGTTTTCCAGGCAAGAGCTCTTTGTTTTCCGGGATTCAGGTGTTTTTTAAATCATAAGTAAATAAGTATTTAAATAACTCATTTTATTATCAAAGTGTGACGCAGCTGTCGAGGAGCCCGACCGTTTGGACATGAGTTTAAGTATTTATAAAGCTTTAAGATGACTATCATGGGACTCTGGGTGTTAATGATTAAGGTCTGAGATTAACAGTCACAAAAACACAACAGCCAGAGAGAAGTACTCATTTTGTCAAGAAGTTTCAATTTATTGTTATATTTAAAGGCACTAAAACACAAAACTAACATTGAGAACGAGAATCAGCTCCACAATGACTATGAATAACAGCCAGCGAATAGTCACCGACCACTTTATCAGGTCCACCTCTTCAATTGCTTAGTAACATAAATACCTAGTCAGCCAATCACAAGGCAGGAGTTCAGTGCATTTTCACTGAGATTTTCACACACGACCATCTCTAGGGTTAATAGAGAATGGTCTGAAGAAAATATCCAGTGAGCAGCAGTTGTCTTGTTAATGTCAGAGGTCAGAGGAGAATGAGCAGACTGGTTGGAGGAGCTGGAAAAGCAACAGGATGTTAAATAACTCCTGGTTCTTCTTCTTCATCTTCATCTTCTGCCGCTTATCCGGGGTCGGGTCGCGGGGGCAGCAGCCTAAGCAGGGAAGCCTAGACTTCCCTCTCCCCAGCCACATTTGCCAACTCTGCGGGGGGATCCCAAGGCGTTCCCAGGCCAGCCGAGAGATATAATCCCTCCAGCGTTTCCTGGGTCTTCCCCGGGGTCTCCTCCCAGAGGGACGTGCCTGTAACACCTCACCAGGGAGGTGTCCAGGAGGCATCCTGACCAGATGCCCGAGCCACCTCAACTGGTTCCTCTCGATGCGGAGGAGCAGCGGCTCTACTCTGAGCCCCTCCCGGATGACCGAGCTCCTCACCCTATCTCTAAGGGAGAGCCCAGCCACCCTACGGAGGAAACTCATTTCAGCCGCCTGTATACGAGATCTCATTCTTTCGGTCACGACCCACAGCTCATGACCATAGGTGAGGGTAGGAACGTAGATCGACTGGTAAATCGAGAGCTGAGCCAGAAGGCTCAGCTCCTTCTTCACCACGACAGACCGGCGCAGAGTCCGCATTACTGCAGACGCCGCACCGATCCGTCTGTTGATCTCGCGCTCCATCCTTCCCTCACCTGTGAACAAGACCCCGAGATATTTAAACTCCTCCACTTGAGGCAGGACCTGACTCCCGACCCGGAGAGGGCAATCCACCCTATTCCGGCTGAGGACCATGGTCTCAGATTTGGAGATGCTGATTCTCATCCCAGCCGCTTCACACTCGGCCGCGAATCGCTCAAGCGAGAGCTGGAGATCACGACCAGATGAAGCCAACAGGACCACATCATCAGCAAAAAAGAAGGGACCCAATCCTGAGGCCACCAAGTCGGATCCCCTCAACACCTCGGCTGCACCTAGAAATTCTGTCCATATAAGTTATGAACAGAATTGGTGATAAAGGGCAGCCTTGGCGGAGTCCAACCCTCACCGGAAACGAATCCGACTTACTACCAGCAATGCGGACCAAGCTCTGACACCTTACAGGGACCGGACAGCTCGTACAAGGGGGTCCGGTACCCCATACTCCCGGAGTACACCCCACAGGAGCCCCCAGGGGACACGGTCAAATGCCTTCTCCAGGTCCACAAAGCACATGTAGACTGGTTGGGCAAACTCCCATGCTCCCTCCAGGACCCCAAAGAGGGTAAAGAGCTGGTCCACTGTTCAGCGACCAGGACGAAAAGCACACTGCTCCTCCTCAATCCGGGATTCGACCATCCGGCGGACCCTCCTCTCCAGGGCCGCTGAATAGACCTTACCAGGGAGGCTGTGGAGTGTGATTCCCCTGTAATTGGAAAACACCCTCCGGTCCCCCTTCTTAAAAAGGGGGACCACCACCCCAGTCTGCCAGTCCAGCGGCACTGTCCCCGATGTCCACGCGATGCTGCAGAGGCATGTCAGCCAGGACAGCCCCACAGCATCCAGAGCCTTAAGGAACTCTGGGCGGATCTCATCCACCCCCGGGGCCTTGCCACCAAGGAGCTTTTTTACCACCTCAGCGACTTCAGCCCCAGAGATAGGAGAGTCCAAGCCTGAGTCCCCCAGCTCTGCTTCCTCATCGGAAGATGTGTTGGTAGGATTGAGGAAGTCTTCAAAGTATTCCTTTCACCGACCCACTACGTCCCGAGTTGAGGTCAGCAGCTCCCCACCTCCACTGTACACAGTATTTATGGAGCACTGCTTCCCCCTCCTGAGCCGCTGGATGGTGGACCAGAATCTCCTCGAAGCCGTCCGGAAGTCTTTCTCCATGGCCTTGCCGAACTCCTCCCATGCCCCAGTTTTTGCCTTGGCAACAGCCAAGGCCGCCCGCCGCTTAGCCTGTCGGTACCCATCAGCTGCCTCCAGAGTCCCACAGGCCAAGAAGGCCCGATAGGACTCCTCCTTCAGCTTGACAGCATCCCTTACTGCTGGTGTCCACCAACGAGTCCTGGGATTACCGTCACGACAGGCACCAACGACCTTACAGCCACAGCTCTGGCTAGCCGCCTCAGCAATAGAAGCATGGAACACAGCCTATTCGGACTCAATGTCCCCCGTCTCACTCGTGACATGTTCGAAGCTCTGCTGAAGGTGGGAGTTGAAGCTCGCTCTGACAGGGGACTCAGCCAGACATACCCAGCAGACCCTCACAACATGTTTGGGCCTGCCAGATCTGACCGGCTTCCTCCCCCACCATCTGAGCCAACTCACCACCAGGTGGTGATCAGTTGACAGCTCCACCCCCTTCTTCACCCGAGTGTCCAAGGCATGTGGCCGCAGGTCCGACGATACGACTACAAAATCAATCATCGAACTGCGGCCCAGGGAATCCTGATGCCAGGTGTACATATGGACACTCTTATGTTGGAACATGGTGTTTGTTATGGACAATCCATGACGAGCACAGAAGTACAATAACAAAAGACCATTTGGGTTCAGAGGGGGGGGACCATGCCTCGGTCCCGGTAACCCGCGTCTGGGCAAGGGAACATTTCTGCCCGAGTTTGTGTTCATCATAGGGGTCTTGTGAGCCGTACTTGGTCTGGTCCCTCCCCTAGACACCTTTTTGCCATGGGTGACCCTACCAGGGGCATAAAACCCCAGACAACATAGCTGCTAGGATCTTTGGGACACATAAACCCCTCCACCACGATAAGGTGACGGCTCAGGGAGAGACTCCCTGAGACTCCTGGTTCCAACCAAGATATGCAAAAAACTGTTGCCTTGTCTGATGAGTCTGGGATTGATGAAGTGGCTATTGAGTTTATAATAGAAGTGGTACATATTTATACATTCTACTTGTAACAAAATTAAAATGGTTTGAATTTTAATGATGCTAAATGGGTCAAGTATGTAAATGTATCAGCAATAGAAAAATAATAGCAAAGGATGATGGGTAATTGGCAGAGCAATGGAGGAGACCCCAAGGATATACCGAGGCAGGTAAAGGCTTTAAGAATTTCTGCATTTTATATAGCATAAATAGCATTTGATACGCCATATAATATACTGCGTATATTAACTCTATGTATGAACGTCCCATTTCTTACACATTGTATTATGAGCAGCGTACCATTTTGTTTAACTAGCTAACTAAAACATGCTAACTTCTTGTCAGACTGAGTGCCCTTTGTTTATTTTACTGCTTTTTATCACAAGCATTGATGCATTTTGATCATGAAATGGTTGTCACCACAAACTAAACCAGCTTCAAGTATTTGGGTCATTTGGCGTAGACCAACAGGTACATAAGCAAAACGAGAAACTGGAACTGCCCCCATGAATTGATAAGCTAGGTAATGTTTACATTAAACCAGTTTACCATTAGTTATATATTTGGTGCTAGCCTGATCCAGTTTCACATGTAGTTTAATGTCTTGAATCCATTCAGAAACATGCTTTTAGATTCAGACTAGCACTTCACATGGGTTGTATGAATTTGAACATTCAATGAAGTCAACAGGTTGACTTCGGTAGCAGGGCCACACCTTAACCACACCTCTAATCAGCTGATGTACCTTCTTATACTGACCTCCATATGTCTCATTCTCGTTATCTTGCCCTTTCCATCCCTGTTTGACATCTTTCATTCTCCCTTTCCATTGCTGTCTTTTCCTTCAGCCTTCCATTTTACCTCTCCAACTCCATCTTAATCTCTCCTTCCCTCCATCTGTCCCTTACCACCTTTCTTCTTCCCTTTTCTCTTCTTCTTCATTCTATCTTTGTTCTGCCTCTCTACTTCTCCAGTTTGTCTCAACATGACTCATTCATCTTCCTCCCGTTTCTTTTCTGTTTTTTCATTTTTACTCCTTTCTCTTTTGGGAACCATCTGGGGGTGTTCCACATGCCGGTGTCTATTGGTTTGGCATACATTGTCAGAATAGCATATCACAAGTTCATAGTTATGGGTTTATCTATTGATTCGGTTCTTTGTCAAAACTGTGTACCAATAAGCCAAACCCAAGCTGTTACCCTAACCCTATCCTCAGAAAGACATCACTGAAGACTTTGATGTTTCGTCCCATTCAATTGTGCAGATAAAGCTGAGGTATGCTATTCTCAAGGGTATGCCAAACTAATAGAACACCGGTCCTCTGACGATCCAAGACGGCAACCCCACCATCGGTCTCCTTCACTGGCTCATAACACCAGCCCAGATGTCCACATCCTCCTTCCACCTATCTCATTAAATCCCTTGAAGCTTACACCACTGTGGCATGTTCTTTGCTCATTTAAGTTTGATTAAGTACAGTAAACCAATCACACTGAGCTTCTTGGTATATGTGTATACACCTATGTCAGCATAAAATTTCTGTTTATTATGTGAAATCTTAGGTTTTTTTTCTCCTGTTGGAAGTTTGCATGTCTGTGGCTCACTCGTGTCCTGACCTGATGTGACTATCATTTCATTTTCTCCATCTCAATGATGCTTCTGTCTTCGTTGACCTGAACGGATTTCTGGTATCTTGTTGGTGGTTATGTGATTACAGCTCATTACTGTGTGAACAACCCAGTCCGGCTGATATTCAGGTAGCAGGAGGTGCTGTGTTTCTTATGAGCTTTCGGTGAGGTCATCAGGGTGGCAGGGATGATGTCATCTCTCCTTAGTAATGCTATTTTGATACAAAAATTAGACTACATAAGGAAAATCAGGATTTTTAAAAAGAAAGAAGTAATCACATTTCTATATTTGCTCTGCGGCTTGTATAAAAATGTCCTTTTAATCTCTTTACAAAAAGATTTGTGAAAGACTTCATCAAGACAATCGCATCCTGTGGCAGAGCTGCAAGATATGACTGAGTTAATAGGTACTGTGGCGTCAACGTGACTGAACTCTGACAGCTCAAATATTAGTGCACAGATATAATGGTCTTCTCTGAGTAAGTGTAACTGAAACCAGAATCAATGATGACAGATACTCAGAGGATGATGATGACAGCATGGTTCCTGGGAAACAAGATCCGGATAAAAAAAAAAATGTTTACACTAAAGTCTTGACGTGTCAACCATTGCAATGAGCAAAGACGGTAAAACCGTCACCCAGCTTTTATTACTCAAAAAATAAATAAATAAATAAATAAATTATATATATATATATATATATATATATGTATATATATATATGTATATATATATATATATATATATATATATGTATATATATATATATGTATATATATATATATGTGTGTGTGTGTGTGTGTGTGTGTGTGTGTGTGTGTGTGTGTGTGTGTGTGTGTGTGTGTGTGTGTGTGTGTAAAGGGTAATTTACAGAACATTTGGGGAATTTGCAATTAATCTGTAAACTGAAATACATTTAATAGTAATTTTTTTTAACAGTTAGCACAAGTTGACCTTACTTAATTTACTGTCCTCACTGATCAACTTCATTGCAGTTAGAAAGTGAAAATGTATTAAACTTTGATCTGAGAACATGGTACGCAGCTGGAAAAGATAGAATGCCTTCTTTAGGTCAGGAATAAGTTCCTTTCCCAGAGTAAGGAGCTATAAAATCTTGGAATCTTGTCCACTCGTCAGGAGAGGCTGGACAAGTGATAAAGAAGTGGTGGTACTGGCAGTGATGCAGACTCTGCAACACCCTGTTGTGATGAAGGAAGAGCTGAACTGAGAGACAAAGCTGTTTATTTACTGCCCATTCCACATTCTTACCATAACCTATAGTCATGCGCTGTGGGTTGGAACCAAAAGAGTGAAAATGCAAATCAAAGTCACTGAAATGAGTTCCATCCACAGGGTGATGGAGGTGAGAAGCTTGGTCATCCGGTGGGGCCACAGAGTATAACTACTGCTCCTAATACTGCTTGAGCATCTGGATAGGATGCCTCCTGGACATCTCACTGGTGAGGTGTGTCCCAGAGGAAGGAGGCCCTGGGGAACATCCAGGACATGGTGGAGGAAATACATCTCTGGCAACGCCTCCCCCTTGAGCTGGAAATGTAATGGTTTTGACTTTTTGTGTATCTTTTGTTCTTGTTTTGGTTTATTTTGTTTTTTTTTTTTCCATGATGAAAAGAATGAGAAGCAGAGCACCGGTGTATGGACCAGGGGCGACTCTAGGATCAGAGGTTTAGGGGATGCTGAGCATCCAGAGAGCTTATATATATATATATATATATATATATATATATATATATATATATATATATATATATATATATATATATATATATATATGAAGTCTTCTCTATGCTGGTTATGGCACATACTCAAACAATGTGTTTTAGATTTAATAAGTGATGTCAACATTGATATAGCTACTCTTACCTGATACATGATGGGGCTGCACACACATGCACACACAGCAGCAGGATTTATAATGTTAATGGGCATCCAGTTAGCTTGCCATTATTAGCATGTTGTCTTTTATAAAGACATGCAATTGGCACAGCAACTAGCCAATCCCAGCAGTCTTTTGCCCAAAAACTTCCCCGCGACCCTTCATCGGACTAAGCGGTTAGGATAATGAATGAATTAATGACAAATTACTGGCACCATTTTATGTCATTTTAAAAAACTATTTTTGTGTTTTTTGTGGGAGAATGAGATCAATGATTAGATAAACTTGCCATATGTAGTTGCTAGGCAACGGAGGACTAGAGCACTGCGTAATTATCATACACTCGGTAGGCCATCTCATTTCACTAATAGTAAGCGCACTTTGGAGTGTGCAGATGATGTAAAACACCTCATAGCCTACGCAGTCTGCACATTTCGAAGTGTGCAGACCCTGAATTTGGACACAGCTTATGTCTATGCTGAGTGCAGCACCAATAGGGTATTGACACCCATGTTAGTTGAATGAATAATGAATGATGAATTGTCAATAGGTCTTGTTTCATCAAACTTCACACATCTAAATCCATAACTAACACAAAAGTAAATAGTAAAATAAACGTTTTGGCACTAACAAAGAAGATTTGGTAAGTTTTTCATGGACAGAGTCCACATTCATCATTTATCTCTTTTAAATTTCCTTACTTTTGTGCAAAGTTTAGTCCTAGTTTAAAAAATACAGGTAAAAGCAGTCAGGAAGACTCAAAAGTCAGTGGATTAGGAGACAGATCAAGGTGCCAGGATTGGGTATAAAAGGAACTTGGTAGTTTATCGAAACAGAAATTAACTAGAAAAGACCTTGGCAAGCACAAACCTCTGCCAAGGCCTTTCAAAAATTCCCTGATCCAAACAGTGATCGGATCACCACCATAATTAAAGTAATTCTTCCTTTTCACGTTTCCAGCAATTCCTGAAAATTTCATGAAAAAACCTTTTGAGTTATCTTGAACCCAAACAAACAAACAAACAGATAAACACTGGTAAAAACATAAATTCCTTGGCAAAGATAATCAGAAAGTTAATAATCAATATATCTACAATGAAAAACTGAAAAGAACGTGTTTTTGGCTGGTGTTGTAGCTCCAACAGTGCAGAATGGGAAAAGTTTCATGGAGTCTGTAGAAATCTTTGTGTAAAGGCCAAAGAAAGAAACTGCTGCTGCATAGGTATGTTTTCACATACTTGGGTGGTATTGGATGAAAAACTGTCATGCCACCATAAGCAACATGAATTAATGGGCTTTGAGTAGGTTTAAGAAAAAAAAAAAAAAAAACTTTACATAGTCTGCTGCTGCATCCACAAATGTAATGTAAAACTGTATTACACGAAGAGAAAACCATGTGTTAACTCTGCAGGTAGACACTGCCAAGTTTTCCTCGCATCAGCTTATCTTACACAGACAGAAAGACAGTGGACACACGTTCTGTGGTGAGACAAGTCCAAATTTCGGCTGCTTTTGGGATGTTTTGGCATCTGGTTCTATGCGCCAAAGAGGAGAAAGAAAACCCAGAACGTGATCAACACAAGGTGTAAAAGTAAGCGTCTGTGAAAGTATTTCAGTGTCTCCTAAATGTTAAGAATCCGATGATGCAGAGGTATACGATATACTGGGAGGTTAAATAAACACAAACTACCATATGAAGAATATTAAACATGAAAAATAACTTTGACAAGTCAAAGTGAAATTAATGTATCAGTCATTCATTTTCCTAACCGCTTAATCCAATTCAGGGTCGCAGGGAAGCTGGAGCCTATCCCAGCAGTCTTTCGGCAGAAGGCAGGGTACACCCTGGACAGCTCGCCAGTCCATCGCAGGGCCACACAGAGACAAAGAACCACTCACGCTCACTCCCAGGGGCAATTTAGAGTAACCAATTAACCTAACATGCATGTCTTTGGATGGTGGGAGGAAGCCGGAGAACCCAGAGAGAACCCACGCATACACGGGGAAAACATGCAAACTCCACACAGAAAGGCCACTGACCAAACCTTTCCCCAGCCAAGGATGAAACCAGTGACCTTCTTGCTGTGAGGCCACAGTGCTAACCACTGTGCCACCGTGCAGCCCTGAAATAAATGTAATGAAATGGAAAATACCTTATTTTTTATAAAAGGAAATTCAATATTGTAGAGGAGGTCTTGTTCTGGAGACTGATGGCTGCTGGCAGGAATGATCTTCTGTATCTTTCAGTCTTACAGCAGACCTGAAGAAGCCTCTCACTGAACACACTTTGTTGTTTCATCACTGTATTGTGGAGAGGATGTGAAGAATCCTCCATCATCTTCATCAGCTTGTGCAGCATTCTTCTTTAGAAAATCAGCTCCAGAGTTACTCCAAGCACAGAACCAGCTTTCTTGATCAGTTTGTTGATTCTCTTCAAGTCTCTGGTTCTGATGCTACTACCCCAGCAGATGCTGCAAAGCTGACTGCACTCTCCACAACAGACTTATAGAAGATATGCAACATCTTGGTGCAGACGTTAAACCATCTCAGCTTCCTTAAGAAGTACAGTCTGCTCTGACCTTTCTTGTAGATGTAGTCAGTGTTGCATTTCCAGTCCAGTTTGTTGTCCAGCTGAACTCCAAGATACTTGTATTCCTCCACCACCTCCACCTCCTCTCCCAGGATGGAAACAGTGCTTTGTTTATAAACAGAATAAATGATTTAAAAAAGCCATCTATTGGCCGACACTTTAAGGTCATCAAAGTTGAAATGATGTTGACAGTTTTGTAGCAGAAACTCCAAATTATCATCTGTTTTTATTCTGGTCAGACCGGCACAACAACTCGCAGAGCTGCAACTCAAACTGTGCTCCGCATGCTGTATTCTGAGCTGTTTCCTTCAGCGTTTCCATGGTGAAATGGGATATTCACGTGTTTTTGAGATGAGGAATTAGCGCTTTACTTGGCGTTGACTCTGATCAGAACACTTCCAGTTTGGGAAACTGGTTTACTCTTTATAGAAGTTTCGGGAAAACTCTGAACATGATTTTGTGGGCATGCTTTGTGTCTCATGAAGTGGTTTATCTCCAACTCTGACTGGTGTATCATCTGTGTATCTGCTGCCGTTGTTGCCACATAATTGATAGCTGAGGAGGCAGGATAAACACTTGGGGGTGTGAGCTGTGTGCCGAGAAGGTCAGACGTGTTGATTTATGGCCTCTGTGATAAATCACCTCCTCTTCCAGGGAGGAGGTCACCGTCAGGATCTTCCTGACTGGAGAGCATCTGTGGATTCAGCTGTGGCCTCCCCGACCTGCGTGCAACGTGGACGATGTCGGCCGGAGTTTGAGCTTCCTTCGCATTCTCCTCCAACCTTCCATCATTCATCTCCTCCTCATCCTTCTTTTCCTCCCTCCCTCCTTTATCTGTCTCCTCTGGCCTCCTCTCTCCTGAGGACTCTGCCATCTTGTTTTCTCTTCTCCTCTTCCTCATACATGTCTGTGTCATCCTCCATCTATTTGTCCTCCCCTTTTCAGTTTCAAATGTCACAAAACCTCTTTCTTTCCCACCTCCTGATTCTTCTCCTCTTACACAATGTTCTCCTTTTATGTTCTCCCCTGATTCTGTGCCCATTTCCCTCCCTCTCACTCCCCATCGTCTCCTTTTCACCTCTCGCTGCTCCTTCCCTCTTTTTTTCACTCATTCTCTCTCATCTGTCACAAGTGCTCTCCATTATCTTTGTCTTCTCTCCCTCCTCCTCCTCTTTCTCCTACTTAATCAGACATTACTGCTCTCTGAGTGACAGCCTAAGTGTCTGTGCAGATGACCTTTTAAAAACAGGCCAAGCATCGAGCAACAAAGGAGCGTATTTACTGAGCACGGTCCAAATTGCTGTCACGTGTGTTTTCCAGGCTATTTTTCACTTCAGCAGGGTTTGTATTAAGAGCTCAGATCGTAATTAGATGAAATGTGTTTCATCTGCATCTGCATGAAGTTGCCCCCTCTTATCATTATGAATCTGTTGTTTGAAGAGAAATGAAGCAGGATTCATGTATGATGAGCAATACGAGTTAAACTGGAAGTTCATTACTATAATTAAAAGCTGCCGGTAACAACACTCGTGAAAAGGTCATTTCTGTCATGTGAGCTGCTAAATGTTGTCGTTTCTTTTATCTTTGACAATGATAAGTAAAAAAAGAAAAAAATGGATATAGTTAAATGAAAAAGGGGAAAATTATTAAATAAAATTCTCATTCAAGATTATTATTCAAACTGTGAAATAAAAAACTGAAACTTGGGACATTATTAGTTTTGGTTCATGTTGATATTTGCTAGAAATCCACACCAATGGCCTGGTCATAGTTCATTTCAGACTGTCTTTCAAATTATTCTAAATCAGCACTGCATAACTTTCTAACCTTATTAATTTGTGTGTCTGATTGGTTTTGATGATAAACTGGCATTTACTCTGCATATTACTGCCATACAGAGTCTCGAAGCTGAGAAACCACAGCACTGCTTCACACACCAGCAACTCGATGTCAACACAAGTTGCTTTGAACAGGACCTTTCCTGATTCAATAAAGATAACCAAAAGTACAATTTTTGGAGCAAGGGTTAGGGGTTAGCGAGATGTAGACCAGAGTCACCATTGGACTGGCTTTTACTTTTACGCCAAAGTACAAAAATGTACCCAAATTAGGTAATGCAGCTTTAAATTTGGAGAAAGTACACAGTTTTTCTTTTAAATTTCAGATTCAGATAATGATTTATGTGACTTGAAATATTTCAAATACTGAATACAAGTAGAGGTGTATCGGGGATGTAAGATCCCTAGCAATAGTAACTATTAAATAAAACTTCCCCATCGGCAGCACCATTGGTTAGCTCTAAAAAACTGAGTGAGAGTTAAAACAGGATATAGAACTTTAGATAGAACAAAAGTTATATGTAAAGGAAACAAGACAAAAACAGCAGGCTGAGCAGTTTTGTTTGGACTTCCATCCCATCTCCCGATGGGAGTCACCAGTCTGCTGAGGGATTTATAAGATCTGGTATTGATAAGGGTGGAGTCATGATCAAACTACCTGGCCAGGTGAGGGGGGTCTGTTCAGTAAAAAGTACCAGGTAGGCCCAAGAGACGAACCTGACCACCCGGTACTGATACACTGACAATAACATTTGATTTCCTGTTTTCCTCATTCATAACCATCAGTAGAGCAGAAATAATAACATGTGTACAAAGAAAGCTGGATGATGTTTGAAACTTGTTAGAATTAGTTGGAAAATATGTCAAAAATCTAAAATTGTGCGTCAATAACAAAAAGTATAACTTCATTTTAAAAATGTGGAAATAATCGGCTCCATCTGTTTTACTGAAATTAGATCCTCTGTTAAAAAAACTTTTAAAAGAAACTTAATTGTGCTGAATGTTCCCTTTTTTTACTCCTTATTTGTTTTACAATATTCACAACATCTGAACGACCTGATGAATGGTTTTTGTTGTGTAAAACAAGAAGTTCATTGTTTTAAGCACCATTTTCTTTTCTTTTCTTGGCTGATTAATCTCAGAAGTCAGATAACCACAGATGATGTATGATTGGTTTGGAGATTGTTCGTCTCTGACCTGAGGACCTGAAGGTCGACAATCTGCACAGATTCTGCCATTTTGTGAGGTTATACTGGTGTTTGGTGGATGTATTAATTCATTCATTTTCCAAACCACTAACTCAGATGAAGAGTCATGAGGGAGCTGGAGCCTATCCCAGCAGTCTTTAGGCAAGAGGCAGGGTACACCCTGGACAGCTCGCCTGTCCATCGCAGGGCAAAAGGGATGGACGTATAAAGACACTTATTTGACTGGATGTTGTTAAGCTTTGTTGTCCTGCTGTATGTATAAAGTAACATGAAATCACAAGATACTTCTTTCTATTCACATGTGTAGTAAAACGGACTCTTCTTTTTTCTTTAGCTGTAATCAATCTATCAAAATGTTATTTATGTAGCGATTTCATACAAGAAGCAGCACAAAGTGCTTCACATAACAGAAATATAATCTAAATATCAACAATAAAACAAGATTATGAGCACGTCCAACCTTTTTTTTTTCCCCTCACACACACTCACACAGATTAATAATAAAACACATTAAAACGCTCCCATTGACCAACACAGTCCTGAGTCCCAGACCCCGCAGACAAACCCTGGTCCCCAGATCTGGCTTAATGCAGCTTTATGATATTACAAGATGCTCCAGGTGTGGACGTAACTGCTGAAAAACTAGGTTATTTGACATTTTTTTACGCTTCGCATATTCTGCTGACCCCACAGAATGTGTCAGTCACCTCAGATCAAGGAAGTAATCCAATATAACTCACTTCAGGTCAGTTTTGTTTTTAAAATGTGTAAATTCACAGCACAAGTCACATAGAGGCTCCTCGCATAGAAAGATTCAGTGCAATGCATTACTTTTATTTTTTATATGAAAACAGTTACTATGAACTGGTGTAATGCAGATTGTATAGACTAGACAATTTGTTTTAACTGGATATATATGGACTACAATGAAATGGATGGAATTAGACGTGGTCTGTAAAAGTGGCTTGAAATGAAGATGTGAAATGGTGAAGTGAATTGAATCAAATGCTGTCCAGTTCTTCTGATTTATAACAAAAGTAAGACTAATTCAGTCCAATACATCAGATAATGTCACTTCATGGACGTATCTTCACTATAATCCAACATAACAGGCAGAAGGATGACAGAGGTGAGGAAGACCTCATTCTGAAGAGGCCCTGCAATAAAACCAGACTACGGTTAGGACAGCACCTTGCCTTCACCAACCAGAAGGAGAGAGAGAGAGGAGGCAGTACACACAGAAACACTAGCACTGGATCCTGCTACATGAAAGTGATAGAAAACATCATGTTTACAATCGCATTAGGCATGCAAACACACGTCACACGTAGCTGTTAGCTTTGTGACAAGTGGTTGAATTTTTACCATCTAAAACAGCTCAAACCTAAAAAATCCTGAAGGCATTTATCCTGACACATTAACACTGAGACTCGTTTGCATCAAGCTGCAATTTACTTTGTCGCCATCGTCATCTTATCTGAAGAATGTCTATGTTGCTTTGTTAACATAGCTGTGACTCACAGCTAAGCTGTCGAATGACAACATACCAACTACAAGACGAGCAAAACTGCTTTAAATGTCTGGAAAGGTCCTTTTTAGTTGTAACCTTTTAAGACTTTTGACATAATAACAAGCTAGACAGTGAGTCTGAGACGACTTCTGATCTGATTATCTGGACACAAAAACTGGTTAAGAAACAACATAGCAACACTATCTCATGGAAAAGAAACCGTGTCGAAATAAGTCTCTCCAGCTTTTGCTTTAAAGTCGTCCTGCCAATGTGGAATACTTGTAGATTCTCTAAGACAGAAGTGCTCTGACTGCTGTTGTAAGACCTCGGATACTGTTCAGCACACAGTCACACTCAAAAACTATAAAAGATGACTTCGAAGTTGATTTATATGCTTCTGAACATTCATATTTTACCATTAATTTATTCATTATCCGAGCCACCTAATCCGATGAAGGGTCGCGGGGAAGCTGGAGCTTATCCCAGCAGCCTTCGGGCGAGAGGCAGGGTACACCCTGGACAGCTTGCCGGTCCATCACAGGGCATATTTTACCATTGTTGGATTGAAAACTTCATGTTCTTCAACTCAGCATTAATTGTATGATCTTTGAAATGCTGAATGTATATACACATACATGCACACACACACACATATTCATTCACTTACTGAAGCACCTAGTCCAGTCAGGGTCGCTGGAAGCCGGAGCCTATCCCAGCAATCATTGAGTGAGAGGCAGGGAACACCCTGGACAGGTCCCCAGTCCATCACATGGCCAACACAGAGACAAACAACCATTACCACTTACACTCTCTTCTAGAGACAAATTAGAGTGTCTTTGGACGACAGTGGGAGGAAACTGGACTACCTGGAGAGAACCCACTCATACAGAGGGAGAACATACAAACTCCACATGGAAAAGCCGCTGTTAACCCCCCCCCCCCCCCCCCCCCCAGCCAAGCATGGAGCCGCCGACCTTCTTGCTGTGATGTCTCACACAGGCATCTCTGTGTTGCCTTGGCGATGAGTGCTTTTCTTGTCTACCTTATTTACCTTCTCCCCTTTCTATTGAAGTGTCCTCCATCGCTGTGAGCGTGACTTCGCCTGGAGGGACACCCGGTAGGGGTCGTGGGTTAGTGGCGGTTTGTGGTTTCATTTTTCCACTTTTTGTGATATTTGCAGGACAGTTGGAAACAACACTGCTCACTGGCTGATGAACTGATTTAACAACAATGGCACCGTAAAAGATGCATGGAAGTATGACAACGTTTGAGACGGACGTCTCTATGGTAACCGAGCATAAATGGGTGTTTCCCATTGGTGGTCAGGGATTCTAAATGAAATGTGGCATCCATGCTTATGATGGAAATAAGAAGGGATGCTAGCTTAAAGAATACATAAGAGTGTTGGCATGTGGTTGGAAAATGTGGCAGCTGTGCAGCCTTTTGGGGGTTTTTTTGGGTTGAGACAACAAGAATGACTGTTTTGCATGGCACAGATGAGGCCTTGATCCGTTTCCTGAAGCAGTCACACGGTACGGCTCCGGCTGCAAGCCTTCAGACGTAATCACTGACATCACTCCCCCTAATGGGATCCAATTATAAGTAAGTGGAAATAATTCCTCAGTTACTCAGACAGGACACTGTCATCACAAGTTAGAAACAATCCCATCGTGTACCTCTGAGATACGTTGGTTCATCATTTCTTGTCAGACCAAATATGAAATAAGTTTCTAAGTTCTTATGAAAATGTGTCATGTGACATCATGATGATGCAATTATCCTGGAACAGACATGTGGACACCCTCCCCACACACACACACCCATTCACCAGAACAAAAAAAAATGGTGAACAACCCTGGTTTGTTTAAACCCAGTCATCTAGAGACACAAAGAGAATAACAATCTGCGATCGATGTTCCCCATCAGCATGGAGCAGGTGATCTCAGCCTCTCCTCTCTTTATCTCACGTTCCAGTAAACATGTGTGGACGTCGTGTTTGGAAGTCTGCACTGAGGAGGTCTGTGTCTGCGTTCATGCTCCACATTTATCTCATATCTGCCCGTGTTGGTATGTGCATGTGATGCTGCGATGTGGAGAGATGGTGGGAAATAACCCACTGCTGTGGATCATAAGCTGTGAGACACTGTGTGTGTGTGTGTGTGTGTGTGTTACCGGACCCTGTCATTCGATTACAGGTCACACTAATCTAATCATCCAGCTGTGAGCTCAGTGAGCAAGTGTTTATGAAAGGAACTGTAGTGCAGAAGAACGCAGAGCTCATTCTGTCACTATGCTACCTTTCGCTCAGTGACAGGCTGTGTGTGCTGATGCTGATAGCCTACGGCTGCTTCTCACACACATTACCAAAGACGTAAGACGCCTCTGCTTCAGTGCAGACACCACACCTGCACTAGGTTAGACTGGGAAGTGTAAACAAGGGGCGTCTGGCAGGCCAAACTCACGCTGGCCCGTCTGAAACGTCTGTCGCGTCCAGTGGCGATGAAGGACAGAAGCATCTCAGAGATAAAGCTGTTATCAGCGCGACTGAGCTCTCCTCCCTGAAATCATATTGAAGGGAAATACGGCTCCCTCAAATGAACTCTGAGGCGTTTGGTTCTCGCCGCCGCTTTCCGGGCTTGGCAGCTGATACGGATTTTCTCAGGCTCAATCAGCTGAGCAGCTTGAGGTAAAAGAGATCAATACTTTTCATTTTTAACGCAGAGGCGATATCGACCGTCTGAAGGGGCTTCTTCAGCTGGCACGGGGGAGGCTTTCTGCTCCATGACAAGAAGCATATTATTTTAATCATCATCATCTTTCATCTGGTCCATTTTTTTTTTTTTTTCTCTGTCCTTACGCAAGAAGGCGGTGGGGGAGAAGGTAGCAATATTAAAGGTTCAAGAGTGTGTGGTGGCGTCACAGAGGCAAATACAGAAGGATTGAAGTGGTGACTTGGTTTAGTTTTTTTGGTGGGGAGGGGGTGCTTTTTGGTGACTAAAGCTGCAGATAATAGGATGACATGGTGATGACTGGTTGTGAAGACATGCTGGAAATCACTCATGAATACAACAGCTTACACACTGCATGGAAACAAGTGAAAACACCCTGTTTATGTATGCACCAGCAGTCCCAGTCAGGATCCCAGCACTGCTGATGCTGTAGCTACGTTCCCGTTGTAGTGTTGGTACTGTCAGCACCAGACACGAGCCGTGAGCTCGACGGTTAGGTCGTTAGACAGACACACCGATGATGATCACATGTTCAGGCAGGTAAGTTCCTGTTTAATCTGACACCATCTTCCAGTGGAGTTTGTAATGAACTTAAGGCAATTGGGTCCAGTGATAGAGTTAAAACTTTAGGCGCCGAAGTTTTTAAGGTTTTTTTTTAAAGCATACTGTAAATAAGAAAAAGTGTAATATGAGCCAGACTTTACAAAAGAAGTGAAATTACTCATTTTGTATTGTGGCATCACAGGTTGGCAGCTGTGTGAGAAGATAAGAATTATCATTAGATTAACTTGGACAGACATGTCGTGATGAAGCATCCGTTTCACATGGGAACATGGGGAAAAAGAAGCACTTTGTTACAAGTTGGTTTCAACTTCTTTGGAGTGAGAAGCATCACAAACTGTCAATGGACAATTGTATTGCTGTCAGACACATATAAGTGTTCTAGACCTTCATTAGAGGCATTTGACACCCTATCAGCAAGAAGTCCAGAAAGCCAGGTTCTGTGATGGTATGTATGATGGTGTATGAATCAGAAAGTTTACAAAAACTCTTTTCACCTCCTGATGACACCATGAATGCAGAAATGATCCAGGGACATCTGTTTTTTTTTTTAACAAAGACAAAGCAGAAGCACAGTCTCTGTGTGAAACGGCTCAGAGGGGACCTAATAAATAGTCAGAATACCTCAGGATACATACCTCAGGTAAAAGATTTATTAAGTCTGGAGACTGGAAGGCAGGCAGCAGGTTCTACTGTGAATGTGAGAGAGTCCTCCAAGCGGATATCCACAGTGGATGCGACTCAAGGAGATAGGAGAGTTAGAGGTGGGAAACAGATTCCAGGAGGGATACAAGACTTCTCACCAGAGATGAGTCAGGGTTGGTCCAGTATCTGAAATCCAAATCCGAAAACGGTCCAAGATCTGAAGACAGAGGGAAGCCATGAGGAACAGATAACAGGGAAGAGCGCGGGCAGGCAGGAACTAGGGGAAGGGGGCAACAGGGAACAGGTTTTTGATTTAACTAGGCTGGAGATGAGCAGAGTTCTGACAATCTGTCCATCAGCAGTCTTTGCTTGTTGCGTAAATTCAGAGGGGCACAGGTGGAAAGAATCAGTAATCAGGAGGATGCCTTCAGTGACTGCTGGCAACAACACTTTAAACTATTTGCAACCATCTTCATGTGCTGTTGCACAAATTAAACATGTGTCTTTACTAAAGAGGGGCTAAAAAACTCAACGTGTTGGGTTTTGGATCAAGAAAGTTACATATAGGTCTTCAGAAGTTGCACATTTATGGAAGATGATGTCCTTATTATGATCACTGCAGACAATAAAAATATCAGGTTTAATCTATCAGAACAAACAATAACTGTAAATGTTTTAAAGTTTTATGGATGTTCAGTCACAGATATTCAATAAATGTCATGTAAAGAAAGTGAATACCATCAAGTTTCACATTGGAAACAAAGAAAATATACCTTTAAAATCTCCTATGATGATGACCTAGCTGACTGCAAGTGACCATTTGGTTTTTAAAATTGCTGATAGCAGGAAAAATGGGCGATTTATGGATGTGAGCTATTTTGACAGGGACCAAGCTGGGAAGGCACTATGACTATAAAACCATCTTCAAAGCTGCAGGTGTTGTCAAGTTTTCTCAGTATGCGGTGCTAAGTGTTTACCAAAAGTGGTCTGAAAAAGAAAAACGGGCAAATGTGTCCCCCAGGGACAATGGGAACCCTTGTGTTTCAACCCCAGAAAACAGCTTAATGTTGGCAATGATAGGAAACTACAGGAACACGGTGTAATGCAGCACAGAACTGCAGATTGATCAGAGTGGCCATGCTGGTCGCTGCCCATAACGGGCCAGTAAGCACCTCTTCTGTACCAGGAGGAACAGAAAAAGGTCTGATGGGTCCAAATTTGTTTACATCAAGGGTGCACAAGTCCGGTCCTTGAGATCTACCATCCTGCAACTTTTAGATGCAACCGTTCCCCAACACACCTGAATCAAATAGCTGAATTCCTCTTCTGCATACCATTTTGGCCTTGTCCACATTTAGCAGGTATCTCACAAAACAAACATATTTTTCTCATATTTGGCCTGTCAGCCACACAAAAACGCACAATTATGCAGTCAAAAACGATTATTTAAAAAACCTCCACCAAATACTCCGTTTGGACATAAATAACAGGGTTTAGGTTTTGGAACGCCACCATCTGCAACTAAAATACCATGGTGTCACATGTATGACCTATGTTTACAGCAGCATGCATGTCAACGAAACTGTGTTGTCGTTATCTGTTGTTCAGGAACTTTGGTTTTTTTTTTGTTTTTACAAGTTAAAATACCGCGCCACGTAAACGACCAACAGACAAAGGACAAATATTTTCCGCCACCTAACCAGATCATGTTGGAGGCATGTTTTGTGTTTTGTGGAAGTGACATCTTGACTGGACAGGATTATGGGCGCTACCACTGCCTAAAGGTTCGACATGCTAATGAATGTGCTTAACAACACGGTTTTGCAAATAGGTGTAGATGGATTTGTTTTTGAAAAATAATGTCGTGTGGACTCATTCTTTTGTTACTGGCAGAAGGGAGGAAGATACTGCGTTTCAAAAACCCGACATGTGGACAAGGCCTTAGCCGCAAAGGTCAGGTAATGAGTCATTCATTAGAGTCAGGTGTGTTGGGCAAGGGTTGCAGCAGCAATAAACAGCAGCAGGACTAAACTTGGGCACCCCTTGTTTACATCAATTGGACGTCTTGCTACTATTACTTAAAGAAGGACTATGGGAAGAATGTGAAGGTGGTGTTTTTCTTTGATACATCCCACCAACCTAAGTAATGCAGCTGGCCTCATACATGACAACATGGCAACAATATCCCTTGATGGTAGATGCTTCTGACATGAAGATCCTTACCCTCTGTTAAAACTGACAACATTCAAGGATCAGGACCTGTCTAAAGTGGTTTGAATAACACATGCTTATCAACTAAACCTATAGCATTGTTTATGTATTGTGATGGGCTTTTCTTCAATGTGGGACACACTAATGGTCAATGGTCAATACTTCACATGGCAGAGCATCCATTTCCAGTCCGGGAGACCTGAGTTCGAATCAGACAGGTCCAAACCAGTTGGGAAAGATTTGAGCCTTGTAGGATGGTGAGATATCCTTTCTGTTGAAAGTAACCATCAGAGTATCGTACACTGTGGTGATAAAGGGTTGGACATCGTCAGCAACAACACCGTTTCCTTTGTTTGGTGCTATTTTAAAGGCTCCGATGAGAGGAGCCCAGCCTTTTTGTGGTTTAGCAACTAATTTTCAGGACAATGAAACTATAATTTGACCAATTAATCGACTTCTACTGTCATTACGGCAACAACTGGCGGTATAGTATACTGACAATTTCTTCATCCTGCACTGCTGGTGTCTTACATTCTTTTGCTAACACAGCACTTAGAACAGCTGTTGCAACAGCTACAGCACTATTATATGGGTGCAAGTTTGGTTGGTAGTTAACAGAATGCTGTTATAGTAGCTGTTGCCTGGGTTCAGCACTGTAACAAAACAAGTGCAAATAAACGCAGCTCAAATCCAAACGTATGTGTACTGAATCAACCAAAAGTCTGTAAGATGAAGCATGATCAACATGGTATCTCTCTCTCCTGAGTTGACTTAGCCAGACTTCAGGATCTGAATAAGCCGTACAAAAAAGCAGGTTATCAAATCAAACCAGGGTGTCCCATCTTCAAGAATCATTGCTCACATAAAAGGGGTGGAGAAAGGAATGCTGGCAGAAAATAGCCAACTCTGTAAGTTTCGTAAATTTGGTAGATTATACATTAGTTCATCAGATTATATAAATGGACAGTACTCTAATCACTTCATTACAGCCCAGAAATTTCAGCAGAGCTTCCTCTGTTCTTTTCTTTTCTGTATTTCATTAGTACTTTTTAGGCTCAGCCTCCGCTGTATGAGGTAGTTTTGTGTTGGAATATTACTTCCTCACTGTGAAGGTGTGAGTTGTAGTGGGTTCCATAAATGTTTGGTTCTGCAGTCCTGCCATGACACCATTATCAACCTTATTATTTCAGAAGCAGTCCAAGTAGCTCAATGGACTTGGGAGCAAATCAGGAGCAAGTATAAAAATGTACTTTAAAAACAAAGTGACAGAGTTTATTTTTTCGTTAAAATGCTTCTGTTCTCCTGAGCATTCCCCTCAATATCTGTGTACCAACGTAAACAGATTGGACGGCTATTTTTTTTAAAGAGAACCAACTAGTTAGGATGTGACGCCTTTAAATTCAATTTCTTTTCCAGAGCATAGCCGACTCTGGACCAGACTGTTCCAGTTACACACAGGAAGCGAATCAAACCAGGGTGTCCCATCTTCAAGAATCATTGCTCACATAAAAGGGGTGGAGAAAGGAATGCTGGCAGAATGCATTACAGCCCAGAATTTCTGGGCTGTAATGAAGTGGTTAGAATAGAACCAGCTTCCCTAAAACACAGAGTTAACCACAAAGTTACCCTGGTAAGAGAAAGTCCATCTTCATCATACAGGCCTCAGGTAAGCTTCCTCTGCTACTGATGGGCGCTTCCTGCTTGCTTTGGTGCTGTTACTGGACCATTACTTTTGACATTAAGACAGTGGGCAAAGACTGACTTTGCTGAGCAGAAAAACCAACAGGCATGCTAAACGTATTTTCTAACAACAAATCTCTTTTTATATGTTTGTTCAGCAAAGACGGCAAAGCTCGCCATGGCGACCCTGTGCTTTAATCTGCCAATTGATGGAGGCAAATTAAGACTGCCTTCCATTTAGGGAGCAGCGTTATCATGACTATAATAACATACACATGTGTAAACACTCAGAGGAGCCAGCAGACAATGTAATGGCCACATTATCATAAGAAAACAATACATGAAACTGCTCATGAACACATCTACATCCACAAAAACAATAATGAAGTCATAATATTCAAAGGAAAAAATATCATACATCGTCATAGAGTCTGATGAGGTTAAACAGTCGGGTTCCATCACAGCTTGTCAGACAGCAGAACACACCAATTGTGCTAAATTTCCACTTTAGTCAATGAATGAAATTAAAATGAAGAAACTGTGAAGAGGAAATGCAAAGCTGATGGTTCTGTTTGTGCAGCAAGAGGCTCCAGATTACCTAATTATTGAAAGAGATTATTATATTGAAGAAATTGCATGCTATTATTGTTTTTCTTAATCTTTTCGTGCGTTTTCCCATAATTTAAAGTATTCACAATAATAAAAAGAGTTGCATTAACACATTTTTCCATATTGGTTGAAAAAAAATCCTTTTAAATGGATACGAATGTATTCAGACCCTCCCTTTCCCCTGATTGCAGCTGAGCAGGTAAAAAAAAATGGATGGATGGATTTTCTGGTCAACAGAACATATTCTTCATGCAGCTTTGTCTGCAATGTAACGACAAATAAACTTCAAAACTCTACACAATATCCTATGTCTAGAAGTTCTTCCTTTGGGTGCTTATTCTGGTTTTACAGCATAAAATTTGAAGATTTTTTTTCAAAAATCCACTTTCGTATAATTTTCTCTGTGAACCCCAGGCTCAGCTGTGATGCATGTCTGTTTTTGTTTTTTCTAAATAAGTCTGGATAGCAGATCTTGGTCATGGCCCCTCCATGTCTGACATGTACTGTGATAAGTCCTGTAAGTAATTGATGTCTTTATCTTCGTTTAATGTGCACTTCATGCTGTTTTCTGACCGTGCATGCACGTTACTAGAACAGGTTAAACTGACATGTGAATTTGTCTTACAAAAGAACAGATAAAGCTTGTTTCTTAATATCACGGTACTAAAGCCATTACATTAGCATATTAGCATGTATTATATGACATTATAGCAGGTCTGCGTGGTTGTAACTATGGCTGCTTATTGTTCATGGACGATCTGGTTAATCCTACTTTTACTTAAAGATGGATTTACAGTTTAAAGTTTTTCGTCTCAACTCTCCTATTTTTGTGATTAAAAATCCCTCAGTCATGTCTGCAAGGGATTCTTTCTGTCTCCGTCTTCCTTTTGTGGCTGACTTTTTTCTTTTATTTTAGTATTTTTCATCTTTTTTTTATTACCATTATACAATGACCCAATATGTCAGACGTGACTGTAGAGTCTCTTGGGGCTCTAGGCACAATTTCACAGGGGGTCCCTGCAACCAATCACCTTCCTTATGTTATGATGTTGTCATTTTAATGATAACGTTAATATCATATAAAAGGCTTTTGTTGTTATAGTGTTAAATTTCTCAAAAGCAACATATGAATGTTCTTTGGCAGCTTGCCCTCTTTTTCTGCTTATTTTTTCATTAGTTCCCATTTTTATTTCATGATTTAACATAACTAATGCAGAGTGGTGAACTCTCGTCCTTGAGAGCAGCACTCCTGCAAGTGTTGGGAGTTTCTCTGCTGCAACACACGTGACTGAAATCCATTGGTGATTATCAGAGTTGTGCAGAGTTTGACATCCATCATTTGTTGAAATATGCTAAAAGAAAAAATTGGTTTGTCTTGGCTATTTGTACCATCCTGCATGTGAAGACCCCCAAATAAAAAGAGATGACATCCATGGACTAGATGTTGGCCTGGTAAACATGAACAACATGGTTTGTCCATTTTGCAGTGAGAATTGCTGCCATTGCAGTTCCTCTTCATGTTAACTGTGTTCATGAGTCTGAGAGTTCATGGACAAGTTGGCATGCTGCTCCACCCCTTTTGTCCAAGACCCCCTTGAGGAGCAAGTAATTGCCTGAATGCCTGTTGGTGGCAAGCAGATTCTCCAGTTAGGAAACAGCTTTTCCTTTGCCATGGGCCTTAGGTGCACAGGGCACCTGGTAATGCCCGAAGCCCATTGGATACTCTGGCCTTTTTTAGGAGGAGAATGGAGAAGGTGTGGTCTCTCATTCTGATGTTTAAGGTTTAAGGACGTGTCCTTGACCTGGACGTGTCCTTGTCCGGGCTGGTCCTGGTCAGGGCTCTGAGGTGGTCCTCAGGCCTGTGGGGTGCTGCCTCTCCGTATGGCCTTCACTTTGGCACCCAGCGCCCACTGGGCCTGCTCGCCATCATCCTGTGCTACTCGGTGCTCCTGCCTTGTCGGGTCTTGGGGCTTCGATCAGGGGGCTTCCTCTGCTCTGGGCTTGGTGGGCAGGCAGCTCTCTTTGCCTTGGCTGGCTGGGCTCTGTCTTTGGTGGGCTTGTCGGAACCTGGGATCTTGGGCTCCTCCCTGAAACTTCAGGACATGGTTGCGGTCCCTTGCAAGCACACGGTAATTGTCATGATCACACGTGTACATTTACCTACAACAGTGCTCCTTTTTCCATCTGCTTCCTGCTAAATGTTGCTGATGTTTGTGTCAATGATCGTTGTCCTCTCTGTTGTGTGTCAAGTAGTGCTGTGGCCGTTTCAATTGTCTTTGTGGGTGCTGGGATCTTGGCAGCTCATATAATTTGTTCTCCTGTCTGTTCTGTGCCTTTCTCTCAACTCTTTTCTTTCTTACTTTATTATGTTATTTATCCCCCCCCCCCCCCCCCCCTGCTAGGTTTGTCATTGCCATGTCAGGACTGATAATTGTAATCATTCACTATCCTAACCAAATAGTCCGATGAAGAGTCGCGGGGAAGCTGGAGCAGTCTTTACAGGGTGGACAGTCCATTGGAGGGTCTACACAAAGACAAACAACCACTCGCACTCACTCCTAGGGGCAATTTTAGAGTAACCAATTAACCTAACACGCATGTCTTTGGACGGTGGGAGTAAGCCGGAGTACCTGGAGAGAACCCACGCGTACACAGGGGGAACATGCAAACTCCACACAGAAAGGCCACTGTCCAAACCTCCCCTAGCCGAGGATTGAACCAGCAACTTTCTTGCTGTGGGGCCACAGGGCTAACCACTATGATTATAATAAAAAGAACAATTAAAATATTCAGAATTTCCAGGGCAGCCATATATACGACATGTGTCCTTTGGCAGAAGAAATCTGTTTGACATGTGGCACACAGACTGCTGTTCTGTATGTTATGATGCTGGACAGAAGGGTTGAAAAAAAGAAAAGAAAATGTATAGATGAACTTTTTCTGCTGATATCTGATCTGTACAGAAAAAAATATAGCAGTTACAGCTCATGCACTAAACCTGTTCATGTGATTTATAGCAATTACACATGAAATCAGGAAAGAATTGGTCCTTTGTTTTGTTTTGGCTGAGATCGTTCCGTAGGCAGCACCCCTACTCGACTTTCATCGCTAAATGGTTTTACTCCAAAGAAAACCTGCTGCCATTCACGCAACCAGCTTGGCATACGTAGAGTTTTTTCTCTTTAACCCACCTTAGTTGAGTCCATTAGGAGAAACATCTGTTTGTTCATGCCATAGTTAAAAGAAGCAGGCACCTCGTCGCCACTAAACACTGATTACCTTGAGCTATCGCTGCCAGCTCCCATTCAGCTTGGCTATGAATCACCGCTGCCGCGTCTGTTGTGTGACACAAAGCAGATACTTTGAGGAATTTAGTGACTTTGCATTTTTCTGCTGTCGAAAAAGGTTCAAAGTTTTGGTTTTTCTGGGGAGAATATTTTCTCAGAATAAAGACCATGCATCATTGGTAGGAGACGTCTGTAATCGTCCTGCTTGGTGAGAATTACAAGACTGTGGTCAAGCCTTCCCTCCTCTACAGATTTACTGAATCATCTCTGCTGACGGTTTGTTCAGCAGTGTAAGCTTCTCGGATTAAAAAGGAGATCAACTAAAAAAAACGCATCACTTAATTTAGAGCCTTGGCTTGTCCTTTAAGGTAAAGATAATTTCACATTTCACTGGTGTAGCGATCCATGTGTCGGTTCCGGTTGCAGTGTTTCTGAGTAAAGGGATGCAAAACATTTTGTCTAGATAAAGTCTGCAAACTATTTTGAATTCTTCATTTTCTTTCAAGCAGGTTCTGATAGATTAATGTACGCTGTCCTGAGCTGTGTATTTCTGACACCTCTGGTGGTGTGATGATGACTTTACACATCTAAACACAAACAGATTTAATTACTGATCTTTGGAAGAAAAAATTATCCAAAAGACAGCATTAAACTCCAGTTTGAAAACAACTGAAGGGACAGTTAAAAATAGTCAAAGATTACAGCACCTTTCTAAAAAAAAAAAAAAAAAAAAAAAAAAAAAAAAACCCTCAATAACTGAGTTTCTATTACTCCCAACGTTGCATGAAACCTAAATATTGTAATAAAAACTGGTACTGGAAACAGAAAAATTAAAAAATATATATACATTTCTAAAAAAATATATATACGCTCTCATGAGGTGGTTTTCTCAATGTGTTGATACAGAAGTATGTCTCAGAAATGTAAAGGAAAGACTTCACACTTCCTTATCACAGACGTGATGTACGGGGGTCATTTACTGTAAAGATGGTGCAGTATGGATGGGTGGAGGAGGAGACAGAAATCTTTATAATAAAGAGAAAAATATAACCAACATCTGTAACAACTTTCCTAGTGGATGTTCCTTCTCCAGAAATCCCTCATTCCTGTCCGGTGTCATACATACAGACCTTGCAATGATCACCTGCTGTCTTCAGATGAGCAACAGCAGCAGGAACACCTGAAATAGCTGCTCCATACATCTCCATCCTTCTTTCAAAGTGGAGTCGTGGCGGCTAAACACCATTCAGTGGAAACATCTGCAAATCACAGTTATATCAGTTTTATTTTGCAAAAAACTAATGGAAACGAAGGTGGACTGAAAACAAAAGAAACCTTATATCTAAAACCAGAGTAGACATAATGAAGCTAACACATTCAACTCACACATTCTCCAGTGAGTTGATTTTAAAAAGGTGACAACTTGCTGGTTTAACAGACTTTCTGTGAAGGGTGAAACTGGTCTCAGCACTGTTAACATGACTGACTACAGACCAGCCTCTGTGTGTTTATAGGTGCTCCCGATGATTGTCGGCTTTGTTTTCGTGAAGATGTTGCAGCTGGTCTTCTGTTTCCTTACAGCTGTAGCTAGTTGCTGTTTGTTTTTTTTATTTCTATCTGGCATCTCCTGGATTCCTTTTTCTTCATTTCTCTGTTTGTTTTGTTTACTCAGTTCTTCTGCTCAACCCAACACAGCAGTCTGACCAAAATTCTGCTTTTCATTGTTCCTTTTTTTAAATAAGAAAGATTTAGGTGATAAGTAAAGTGTAGCACGATGTTGTAAATCCAACTTTGCGTTGTTCAGTGGAAACTGCCATTCTTAATCTTTTATTCCATCTTTTGTGGGGCTGTTAAATGCAGCAAACATCTCAAACTATCTCTTTTTGGAACAATGCAGAGGATTAAATACGAGGAATATGAGCACATCAGACTCAACATTTTGGCCATTGCAACACTTTGGTGAAACGTATCAGCTTGTATCACATCTTTCACAGCTGCTTGGTTTCACTTTTAGTGAGACTGAGATTTTCGGAGATCATATATTTTCTTTGTAACTTCTTTCTCATATATATAATCTGCCTCAAGGATTTTATGTTTATATACTGATGAGATGGTCTGGAGGGAGTAAACGTGCTTTATGGTTCGTGTCTGTTGGTTAGTGGGAGTGAGTGTTGGGTCGTCAGACTGTGTTCACTCTCTTTATCTCACTTGTATCGAGTATTTTAGATGTTTTCATTTACTGCTGAGCAAACACTCCCAGAAACAGCGAATGGAAAATAACTTGTAGCTAAACATGATTCATTTTATCTTTTCTGCTAAGAGATAAAATGTTTGGCATTTTTGTTTTGGAAACTTAGAAAAAAAACTGACAAACAGGAAAGCAGGAATTGTTGGTTATGACTCTGAAAAAGAAAGTTTTGTGTTTAAAATGGTTGGAAAACTGAGTTGTTTTTATGTGTACATTCACACACGGATGCATGCAGGTTGTGTTCATGAAATACATCATTTAAACTTCAGCCTCTGCCTTGTAAAACAAAACTTAAACAAATGTACTTATGTGTTAAAGTACCTCATAATGTTTTTAATGTATGATGGTTTTATTTATGTGGTATTTTCATTTATTCATTGTCAAAACATTTTTTTGGATGTAAGAAATTAAATAACTCACATTTTCTAAAGGAAGAAAGTGTTATTAATGAGAACAAAAGGTGTCCCTGCAGGATTGCAGTAAATGTCTGATAAACTAAGAGTTTGTGGCTTAGATGTAAAGAAAGGCTCGTTGCCAGGCCTCTGCAGAGCTGAATGACATGCAGATGAGGAAATTCCGCCGTTTGATTTAGGTGTGTGGGAGAAGGTGCGTATTGGAAAGTTGGAGAACTTTGCTCAGTTCTTTGCAACAAACATTATGGTATTAATTCTTTGTATTATAACATAGGTGATATTATGGGGGCGGGGGGAGTAAACAACAACAAAACAAAACAAAAAAAAGCCTGTAGCACTTGGAATTACCTGCGTCCAACTGGACAGTCCACTAGCACCTTCCTATGATGTCCTTTACTGTTTGATTTCGTGCTTGTGTTGTTCTCACTCATATGAAAGTCGCTTTGGATGAAAGTGTCTGATAAATGATCGTAGAACAGAATAGAATAGAATAGAATAGAATAGAATAGAATGCATATGAAAAATATAGATAGTAGCTCCTGAGAAGAGGGCTTGGACCCCTGCGGTACACCATCTTTGGGTGTTGTTTCTGACATGAGTTGTCTACCATTTAAATCTAATATATTATGAGATCTTCCACTTCAGATCAGCCACACCACCAGCATAAGGACGCCTCAGCATCTGACTGAACAATCAACGTTCTGATTGGTCCACATGCTCTCTGCTCTGCAGTTTGTCATGGATGACAAGGTCCATGCTCCAGTGGGTTGTCTCCAGACCTGTAGAAGACAGACCTAACCCCTACACAAATGTCCTCACAAACACAAACTCCCAGACCCATTCTTTTTCATTAACTGGGTAAAGGAAACCCTGCGTAAGAGGAAAAAGGCATCAAAATCTCCATATGAAACTCACCAAAGCACTTTTATCTGCATTGTTAACTCTTATGTATGTTCAGTATAATCTAAACTAGATTCAATAAGAATTCAAGGATTAGAAACACTTAAGTTCTACGTTGTTCCATCTCAATGACCCACTGCATGAAGGAATCAGCATTTCACATGCACATATTTTGCAGCGCTCTCCACGGACTCTAGCTTACGCTGCTCTGCTGGGCTGGCACAGACGGCAGTGATCCATCATTACGAGCCAATGCAGAGTCACCTCATCCCCGCACTGCTCTGCAGGCCGTCTGCTAATTAGAGGAAGCACGGAGATGGAAAGTAACTGTGGTGCAATAGGATCACATCCACAGTGCGAGCCGTGTTTGTGCTCCCAATGTCGAGATTTGAAAGTTTTCCCCAAAGTGAGATTGTGAAATTTCGGTACCTTGAGCTGGAAATACAGGTGGAATTTCAAATTCTCCACTGACTCTTAAAAAATAAACACAGAAACATTGCTTTATGAATGTTCTTCCATTTTTTTCCAGCTCTGTTTTGGTATGATTTATCACCACCTGTCAGAAATTAATTTCTTTTTCCACAGACATGGAAATGTCAGTAAATATTGATGCCAGCTTTCAGCTAATCTTTGGAGTGACTTTGTCTGTATCGCCCACATGCTGGTGTTACCACATGTCTGCTGAATTGCCACCGCTGCTACACCTGGCAGCTGCTTCCTGTTGGCTCCATGACAGTTTTTTGGTGATTCAGTGGCTCACAGGAGGCTGTGCAGGAATTCTTGCTGCCAGGCCAACTCTTGAAATCCAGAGGTTTACAGATAGTGAAGTACAGCTCATCATTGTTGCCTTTGTTAGGTTTAAATGGTGGAATTATAACAAATCCAAGAGGAGTAATAAGAACTGGAAGCTTGATCCTTTCTTATTAAATGTTATTGACAGTTCAAACACTGTGCAGTTATGTTTTAAACGTCTGACTAATTAAACATAATTTGCATGACAAATATTGTCCTCTTTTGTTCATAAATAATCCATTTAGAGTTTTTGTTGTTTTTGTCTTTTTTTACCTTGAGGCAACTTGCAATGTGTATGGATGAGATTATGGTTTGTTCTGTAACTTCATGACACTGGAAGTGGTTTTCTCAGGTTCCCAAGTCAAACTTATTGTGGTTTCGAAGCCCATTTATGCTTGACATAGAAGACAGATTAAGAGATCGACAGTTTTGTCAGTATACTGCATCAGTTAAACACATCTTGGCTTTCGGCTTTCAAGGGGCTTAGCTAAAACCACCACTTATCAGAGAAAACGAAGCAAAACCACCAGAAATCGTGGGGGCAGTGTTCACTTGTATAACTGACACCAAGCGGTAACCTCCAGCGGTTAAAGGTGAAGCCTATGTGAAAGTGTCAAATGCTGCAGTGCCTCCCTCATCCACTAGGGGTTCCAGAACAGAGCAAATCCCCATAGACTCCCATGTTAAAAAGACCAACTTCACAGCAGAAATAAACATGTTTACAGCCTGGTATAAAAATATTTTAGGTTTATCAGGTCAAGTTTACCTCCATGAAAACTGGGCGGGGAATAAATTAATTTCATAGCTCATCTGTTTAGTAAGTATTTTCATCTCTGAATTTGGAATATTTAGAGGCGTGTCCTTTGTGATTGACAGCGACCCAATAATTTCGGTGTAAGAAGGCAGAATGTAGCACATCCATAGTTTTTAGTTAACAGCACGACTTACCTCCATCAGCTGGTTAGCTCCTGTTAGGTCTGAGTTAGCACCATTAGCTCTTAGCTACAGGCAGGTTGGAGTTTACTGGATGCCCCCCCCCCCCCCCCCCTCCCGCCAGGAAACAGGAAGAAAATTATGTGGAAACCCGCCAAATTAAAAGCACCTGAAGTAGATGCAGAAGAAGTTGAGGGAAAAAAAAAAACTTCTGTAGTATTTTTCTTCTACTTTTTGTGATTTTGGGAAATTATAAACAACCTTATAGTGGCGCTTTACCGCTACTAACTGGCGTCAAAATGTAGAAGTGAACTATGAACTCGGCACTGCCCACTAGTGGAAGAAATGACAGAACAACCATGGCAACGTAAAAGAAGCAGCGATGTATGATAGCAGTGACATATGACAGCGTTCGAAATGGAAGTCTGCATTTATGTGTAGGAACATAAAGGGCCTTTAGAGACAGAATTTTTACTGAATGAAGGCTAAAATAAGCCCTGTGGACAAAAAGCTTATTAGACACAGAAATTTTTTAATAGGGATAAACAGTTACCAGACCCACTTGTATAGCTCTTGCCAAAAACGATGAAAAAGAGTGCTTCGTAAATGTTGGTTAAATTCCCAACATCAAATAGAGAAAAACATTTTGGGACACTAAATACACAAACATTGCTACACGGTTAAAATCTAATTCAATTAAATTTATTAATATATACTCTAAAACGAGCATTGGGCTGTAGCTGCGGTAAAAGGTACTTTTTTTTTTTTTTAGATTAATATTACTTAAATTTTCTGCTTAGTGAATAAAAACACACCTTTTGTTAGCTGTAATAACTTGAAATCAAGAGAACTGTTGAAGCAACTCAACCTTTGTAGAGCAGCTCATTTATACCCACATAGTGATTTCCAGTGTTCTGGAAGTTCATTTTATGTGGATACACTATTTGATTTATAAATAAATTATTTTGTTGCTTGTTTATCTTAATTTGTTCTCTTAAAGTGATGACAATTCCAAAGTTCCCATATTCTTCCTGTTCTGGAGGAACATCTTGCTGCATCTTGTGGTTGTTGTTTTTTTTGTTTGTTTGTTTTTTTTGTTTTTTTTTAATCAAAAAGGAAGTTTTGAAGCATTAATCTTAAAAGTAAAGAGGTTTCTGCCTTGCAAACCCTGACTGGGAGCTGCTTCCATCAAAGGAAAGCCTGACTGCCTAAAACTTTAAAAAGGTAGTACTACTTTTAAATTATCTTCCATTTTACTACTGTTGCAATAAACACATAAATATGCTAAATATAATGAATTATTTGTACCTTTTCATTAAATCATGAGCAGAAATGACATAAAACCACAGGATTCAGCTTCTCCAAAGTGGCTGTTTTGATTTTCAGGGTCAGAAAGAGAATAATCCTTTTCACTGTCAAACCAAACAAGCTTTTTTGAACTGATGGGGAAATTTTAAGCTTGATCCCCATAAAATGTCTGCTTTCTTTTTTTTTTCATATTTCTCGTTTTCATAAAACAAATGATGAGTTGAGATAATAATCAGTAAGTTAGATGAAGTGATTAGGAAAACAATCATTAGTTGAAGTCTAAGAGGAAGACCTGAGATCAGCGAGTTTCCCAGTGGCGGTCCTGCTTGTGTTCAAGTCTCATGTGATTGGTATGAAATGATAACATCACCTTCTGCAACAATATGACTCAGCTGTTTGTATATGTTACAGAATATCACTGCTGGCCTATACAGGAATAACTCCTGCGATTATTCAATGTTTCTGTTCTAAATTGAGAATGTGGGGGTGGAGGGGGTCTCTTCCTCACAATGACAGAAGAAAAAAGTATTTATTTTCAAAACCTGAATTAAAAGCCACCAGCTTTATTGAAAAGTGTCCGTTTCATTTTCACACCAGCCTTCCCAGCAGGGGGATCAGATATCTGTTGCAACCAGAACCAGACAAAGAACAGCATCCTGCCCCCCCCCCCCCCCCCCCCCCCATCTCCTTTCCCTTCCAGGACAATATCAGGCCCAGATCCTGACCCTCCTCTGCACACAACCCCCTCCTCTTCATTCAGCCTATAGACACACACAAGCTGATGTGTCCTTTCAGTTATTATCTTCAGATCAATTTTGTCATGCATGAAGCTTTTTTTTCCTGCATTATTAAAGTGATTCTCGACTCCACGGTGTGCCGTTCACGATCAAGAGTCCTGGAAGCTGGAAATAACTCAGATGAAAGACTAATGAAAAAGTCTGGTTCAAGAAATTTCCAGACCTTTTCCTGTGGAAAAGCTAAGAAATCTAATTGTGATGTGAATAATGAATCACTGTAAAGCTGTTTTAAGAGGTCATTTCTTGTTTACATATCCCGTATGATGCATTTTAGTGGCTGTTTTTCTGTTTTTCAAAGCAGCCAAAACATCTGGCAACTTGAACAAAAATACATTTAAATTCAACTATATGTAAATTTCTCAAGCAATTTTCCATTCTGCTCTTATTATGTGGCTCAAATCTAATGTAAGAGCCTCAGGCATCAGGAATAAGTTCATTTCAAGCAAAATTTAGTTAAGAAGAGAGAATGCTGAATAAAAGGGCAATAAAACTTGATCAATGAGAAGGCTTATGATAGCACTTTGGCTTCAGAGTTCAGTGATCTCTTAGGTCCATTTTGCTTCAATCTGTTTTTTAGCCTTTAAAGCAATGACCCTTCAACCCCATCTTACAAAATAAATCTTGCAGGAAAATTTAGAATTAATTTTCCATTAAACAAAAGACATTGGCATACAGAATAAATCATGGGATTTTTTTTTTTTTACCTTAATTATTACCTTAAATAATACCTTAATTAATTATTATTATTATTATTATTAGTTTATTAGTGGATATTAGTATCAGAAAATCTTAATACAAATATATTTATAAAGCACATTAAAAAGGAAATATGAATGAAAAGGTAGGCCAAAGTGCTATAAAATGACACAGATGGCATAAATCCTGATAACTCACACACAATAGTACAACTCATGTGTTCAACACTAAGAAAAAATTGGTCTTTAAATAAGGTTTAAATGAAGACAGTGGCTAAGTTTGCTTCATATGTAGAGGTAACTAGTTGCATAATCTTTGTGCTGCAGCTGAAAAACCCTGATACACAGAGTTTCAATATTGTCCTTGGAACAAAAGCAGCTGATCAGCTGACCTCAGAGGCGTGATGGGAAGTACAGGTCTTATAGAGACAGGGTGGGGCAAGGGTGTTAGACCATTAAAAACAAAAGAAATTTTAAAATCAACTCTGTAACAGCCGGAGCCAGTTGAGGGCAGCCAGAACATGTGCGATATGATTGGGTTAGGAGAAGAACAGCTGCTATATGGACAAGCTAAAGGTAAGAAAAGGAAGCCTGGCTGACCTCAGTGTACAGCATACAGTCATCTATCCGAAAGGTAATAAAAGCATGCCAAATCCTTTAATAAGTTCTGTCTGGATAAAATGGTTTGGATTTTGGAAGAAGCCAAATTTTCCTTTGGATCTGATGGTCAAATTTAAGGTCACAATCTATTCTCACCCTTAATTTTGTAGCAGTCTATTTCAAATCAGGGGCCAGGGTGCCAAAGCCCCCATGGTGGGTTTTATCACATTATTCTAATAATATGACCTTAGATTGTATATAATTAAAACTCAAAAGTTCAGGTTTATCCATGATCTGATATCACTACAGCAACCCAACAAAGGCTCAACAGAGTAACAGTGGAACACAGATATGAACATCAGCATCACAATAAAATAAAATGCCCAATTTGCTCAAAGTGGACCCCAAGGTTAGCAAATACAAGTCTATTCTTGGACAAGGAAGGGGTCCAAGAATAGACACCATGGCCAAGAGACATTGTGGACGACAAAATCCTTTATGCTGACACAAAGACTTCTGTCTGCCAGAAAAGAGCAAAACCAGCCAAGGGTTGCACCACCACGAGGTAGCTACACATCTGTCAACCCCTCAGACCTCTGGTTAACAGTTGTGTAATGCAATCACATCTCCTCAATCCTTTTTAGGCCTCTAAAACCTCTAAGCACCTCAGTTTGCAAAAGCATGTCTGCATATCATAGCCTTTTGCTGCCACTTGGGGGCGATATCAGCAATATGTGGAAGAGTTTGAGCTGGGGGCTGTTCTTGGTTACTTCGGCTGGATTTCCTTTACCCCTAAAATTGTGTAAAACCTAAATATTGCAATAGAAAACTGGTAATGGAAACACCTACATTTTGGAAAAACTGAAATATTTCTAAAACATTTTTTATGTTTTCATGATTTGATTTTTTTAGATTATTTTATATCAAAGTACATCACAAAAGTGTAATGGAAACACATTTTAATTTTGCATTTACTTGTCCATGGAAGTGACATAAGGGGTAATTTAACCAGTTCATTTCTGGAAATATGGCACAGCATGGAACGAACAACAATGAATTAAAAAGGTAAATAAAAGATAAGGGATTTAAGAAGGCATGCCAAATCCTCCAAAGCAAGTAGAAAACCTAAAGTAATGTGTGGCTACCTTGTATAAGCCTCAATTCTCGTTAAATGTTGACAGCTGGATGAGATTTTACGAGAACTGCAGCTAATGTGCAACACATCTTTCAGAGAAAACAACTACAAATTGCATATGTGATGTCTCAAAATTTTACAAATAATGCTTTTATTTTGTGATGTATTTTATAATGAAAACTGAGCCATTGGCCTTGTTGGTGCTTTAACTTTGCTAAGATTTGAGAAACAAACCAAGTTGGACTAAATTCTGCCTTGTGATGCCGTAAAACTGAGCACCTGGTGCAGCTATTCTCCCTCATCCACTTTCCAAACTTGGACTGAGACATTTAAAGATATGGCACCACCCAAAAACGAAGGACTAGGAATTGTGAGGAGTGAAATAACCAGGGTAGAACTTTTTCTTTTCTTGCTATCTTGAGTACAAGACAAAAATACAGAGTGATATGATCATGACCAGATATGCATTACAAAAACCCAACAGTCTAGCAGGTGTGACAAGGATGAGCCAGATTCAGGGAACAGGAAGTCAAGCGAACAGGAAACACGAGGTAATAAACTCAAGATGAAAACAGTAAACAAGGAGGGACTCAAAATGGCAAGACTGGAAAGTCTGCTGTAGAACAGGAGCAAAAACCCACAGATCATGGTGGTATTGCTTGAAGTCTACCCACGTGTTCCATTGGTCTCCTCCGTGCTTCTTTGACAGATAAAAGTGCACATCTGTCTTTATAGCCAGAAAAATGCGAACTTCACTGAACAGAAGTTACTCATGCAGTCAGGTCGATGACACACTCTGCTCATGAAACACTCCCAGTTTGAAGGTAAGCCAGATGAAAGATGGAACTAAGCACAGAACCACCTCTAGCTGAAACAAGGGCTAAGATGCATTTCAGTGGACTTGATACATTCACAGTGAGATTTATCCAATCGTTAACTCAGTTGGAGAAACCAAAAGGGTAACAACTGAGTAGCTGAAGCAGAGGGACAGTTGGTTAACGTAAATACTCACGTGGTGTAAAAGCAATTCAATAATGAAGCGTGCAACAGTTGCACTAGCATAAACGTATGTGCCAGGTGTATACTTTGAGGCTAAAAAGGGCCAAAATATTTCTCCCTCTGTGCACACGGATAGTATAAATGCACAAATGCACAAATCTGGTGGGAACCTCCCCCCGCTGACATAGCTAGCATTCCAGTGTCAGCAGGCCTCAGTTTCAATGACTTTAAGCAGGGCAGGCTCCACGGGTCACAGACATTACTTACCTACATGCAGGGAAACATCGCTGTGAAAACACGGACGGAGGGAAGTTTTTCTTTGTTTTTTTTTCCTCCATAAAACTCATGAGGTGTGTGTGTGTCTGTGTGTGTGTGCTTTTCATGCATTTACACAATCACAGGTTTTCCTGTGCAAGTGTGAGTTTGTGTATTTGTGTTTGCTGAGGTCATGTATACAATAAGAGTTCAACCAGGTGCCACACACACAGACCCACAAGTGCAGATTCAACAAGAATAACTCAGACCTCCCACGTCTTTCTGGGTCCAAGTCAACCTGTCATCATGCATCTTCCTCACACCCCTGCACCCCCTCGCTCAACTCCCATTTCACCTTTATTTGTGTATTTTCTAACATTGCCAGACTCTCTTTTTTTCTTCTTATTAGAGGCTGCTCCTCTAATCTGAACATCTAAATCCTGCTCTGTAGCAGCTGGGAAGGTTCTCACTTTGGTTTTGGACAGAGTGATGAAGATAGGGCGAATGAAGGGAAATAACACTCCCTTGGGGGAGAGATAAACATTTACTTTTCCATGAAAGGATAAGGATAGCACTGATGAGCAGCTGGACATGAAAAAAGGGAGAAAGAAAAATGTGAGGAAGTAAAGAAACTGAAAGGAAAGGAAGTTCACGGCTCATCAATCTGTATTTAACACAGTATTTATTTCAATAATGCTAGCAGACCTGAGCAGAGCAGAGTTTGTACAGTGTTAAGTGACCATAACCTCCACCAGTGGTGGTGCAGAAACCACAGCACATGTTAACTTTCAGGGAAAAGAAACACACTTTTAAACAAACACTTTTCTCTGAGAAATTGCTTTTGCGTGTATATTTTCAGCATTTGACATGCAGAAAATAAAGCTGCCACAGTGAAACTTAATCAGAGCATCTGCAACCTTTTAACCTGACATTTCATGTACATTTAACTCAGATAAATAAGTCAGAGCAGTCCTGTTTAAATGGAGCCTGAGAGCTGTGTTATAAAGAACATATACAGTATATACAGCATACTGCTGAATAACAGCTCTCCCTTAGCAGTTTCTGTGCGGGCATTAGAGGTACGTATAGATTAATAATTAGAAGGTGATGCACAGTTCAGAGTACAACTATTTGCACCATTTATGGTCCTCAGGTTGGTGCATCAGTGCAGTTTGAAATGAAATCATGGTTGGTACATTAACATCTTACTTTCCTTTTCTTCAAGTGGCTGATCGATGGAGCTTCTTGAGCAAAGGTTCTGACTTTAAAGTAAAATAAATAAATAAAAATACATTTTAACTGGGAGTTGATTTTGAGCTAAGAGCTGCAATTTATATAGAAATGACTGCATGTGCATAATAAAGTAAATGGTTGATAATGTGTGATGGATAAAATACAGGGCAGTATCCTGCTGCCTGGATAATGGTTGTATAAGGAAATTAGAATTTCAAGTGTGTGTTTTATTATGCATAAGGACAGGTTCAATCACCAAAGGCATTTTAGTTAGGGATGATGAAGATGATTACAAAAATGTAAACATATTCTGTGCTTTAAACATCACTTTTCCATACACACACAAACCATATAGATATACATTAAAACAAGGAAATTTAAAATGCACCATGTGTAAGCCCTGCACTGCAATGCAACAAAAAGCATCAACACCATAGGCTGCATAAAAAAGATGGACAGAACCTCTGTGACGTAACCCCTAGGTTTTCGAAGAGCTGAATTGAAGCTCAGTGGGCGGTTCCTACCATCGCCATCTTGACAGTATTATGCATGTCGTCTCTCCCAGAAAATACAAAAATGGGCAAAGGTGGAGCTGAGAGGGGGGCTTAACGTGGAGGTGGACGATAGATGTACATCAAACTCCGACCTGCCGGTAGCTAAGCTAACCCAAAGCTAACTGGAGCTAACCAGTTAATGGAGGTGAGCAGGCTAAAGCTAAGTCATGCTGTTAAATGACTAAAACCCAAGGTTGTTCTACATTCCACCTTCTTTAACCGGGATATCAGGTACCTGTCAATCAAATGAATCCACCCTTAATTATGCCAAATTTAGAAAATAGATTACTTTTAAACTGAGGAATTAGAAAAAAAAATCACTCCCCCACAGTTGTCATGATGATATTTCTGACCAATTAAACCTCAGATGTTCTTTGGCACCAGGTTATAAACATATTCATTTCTGCTGTGAAGTTGGTCTTTTTAACATGGGAGTCGATGTGGATCTGCTCTATTTTGGAGCCCCCAGTGGATGAGGGGGGAACTACAATTTTTGGCACTTCCACTTAGACTTAACCTTTAACCACAGAGGTTGCCTCTTGATCAACACCTTGTTTTCTGTTTTCTAGCTACATTAAAAATCTAGTTAGTTAAAGAGGTCAGAAAAATTTTCCTTTGACAAAGAACATGACTTTCTGTCGCCTGGAAAAAATGGGTAATCCATGGTCTAAATACTCACATGTAGATGTTTGTGGGATCTAATTAGCATCTTACCAGTAAAATTTGGTATTGATAGCTTGTTTGATCTGGAAGTTGTATCAGTTTCCTGTTTCATGGCAAAACACCTAATTTCGATGCCTTATCTGTACTGAACACCAAGTCCTGGGAGAAAGTTTTAGAGATTTTAATGACACATGCCTTCAGAATATACTGACCAATTTTAAAGGCAGTACAATTAATTTCTTCTAAAGGAGTTTGTTAAAATGGAAAATCAATAAATAGGCAATATGGCCAACTCCACTTATTCTACACACTATGGCCTTGCATTCTGCATGCTATGGCATGTAGTATAAGTATACTTGATTTAAGGATAGATAAGATGCAGTGACTAAAACCGCCGCAACAGGTGGTGCTTCAAAGCCAATTTTGCCCAAACATGCCCGATCACCCAAACAATATGTAAATTTACACATTCCCCTGGGGGTGCATGAAATTTTGTGAGTTTGGCAGCACGTTTGGTAACCCCAAAAGGCCATTTATGTTGCAAGAAAAAGATTCCAGAAAAAAACAAAAAAACAAAAAAAGAAAACCCACTTTAATAGGCTTTCACAACAACTTCTGTGCTTAGGAATCTCGGAATTCATTTTAAATTTATTTCTTAAATATTGCTTAAAAATTTTTTAGACTCTCATGAGGTGGTTTTTCAGAAGTTTCAATACAGAAGTGTCTCGCAATAGTCATGTGACCAGCTCCTTGCTGGTGGCCTTTCTGTGTGGAGTTTGTATGTTGTGTATGTGTGGGTTCTGTTCTGGTACTCCGGCTTCCCCCATGGTCCATTCACATGCATGTTAGGCTAAAGGGTTGTTCTAAATTGCCCCAAGGAGTGATGGTGAGCATAAATGTTTTTTGTCTCTCTGTGGTGAACTGGGGACGTGTCCAGGGTGTACCCAATTCTCTCTGGGAAGCTGGGATAGGCTCCATCTTCCCCGCGACCCTTAATTGGACTAAGTGGTTGAGAAAATGAATGACTGACAACAGCTTATGCACTAAACACAGTTCAATGGACCAAGACCTGTAAATCACAATTGTTGTTTGTCAAAACGTACAAATATCACTTTTATTTTGTCAAAAACTGTAATGGAAATGCAGCACAAGAGACAACATCAGCCTGACTTTTACTTAATGGAGAGAGCACAGAGAAGAGACAGGATACAAGACGGATGCCAAATTAACCTTCATTTGGGGTCCTTAAAGTCCAATGAGATGCATTAAGGCCTGATATATTTCCTAATACAAAACTTTACATTAAAAAGGGTTTTTTTCTCTTTCGTTTACAGGTAAGTTTTCCTCCAGCTAGCATTCTAAGAATGTAATCAAATGGATGTCTGCTTTAAAATGAATTAAATTCAAAAGCAAACATGTGAAAGTCCTTCTTAACTTCTTAGCAGTTCATTCATACACTGAATGTAAAGTGGGACTTTCTCCATACAATGCTAAAAGATCTGTAGTGAAGTCTCCACAGAGGCCAAATTAATCAACAGAACATTAACAGCTCAAACGCCAGAAGCTTAAATCCAACTTATAACAGAAAGAAGCAATTTGCGTAGTTATTTAGTTGCAAGATAGGAATATTGAAATGGATTTTTCTTTACAGAGCAGAACGTGATTACAGACTGTTTACGAGCAGCTAATGAAAGGAGACTGTGAGGGGGGTTGCAATGCCCGTGCCAGAGCATAAACACTCAGAGGCACATTGATAGTGCTACTTCATTGCAGATTGCATTCATAAACATAAACAGAACAATAAAAAGAACAGTTTGCAGCTCCTGCTCTGCTCACCATGAAAGCATGCGTTTCCTCTGCTAAAACTGTGTGTGACAGTTGACTTTTTGGTCCATGAGAAATATATGGCTACTGTGCATTGCACTGGCAGCCCCACTGACCCTAATTTATAAAGACTCCATTGTCTTGGGGAACACAGATGTACATCAGGCATAAATGAAGTAGGACAGGCACTTTAGCAGGGGAGATGAGGTGATTATAGCTCATGGATTAGTCTGCCAGGGTGAGGTGGATCATCGCCTTGGTGTGCACACACATGCAGAAAAGACGTAAGCACTGAAGCTGCTGTGCATGCATGCAAATCGCTCAACCTGCTGGTTTGTGTATGTCCAGGCAAACATTGATGAATTTATAAAATGTGTACCCGGTCACACAAAAATGCAGTGTCCTTAATACTGATGTGAAGATTTATGGTGGAAAGTCCATGGGTGTCTCTGTAAGTGGATTCACTGAGTTTAGGGGCAGGCTGGTTGTTCTGGAGCAGTCCTGGGAACAGACAGATAATTTTCTCTCTCTTAAAAACCACCCTATAGGTTATCAAACATGTAGATCAGTAACCATAGTTAACTGTTATTATGTTTATACAAATAAACGACCCCTAGTGGTCATGATTGCAACTGCACAATAGGTGTCAAAATTATTTCAATTAAGGTGTGGTGGCAAATAAGAAAGGATGTATTTTAATCCGAAACCTTTTGTTTTTTTTAAGCCTGAGAGTCTTGCTCAACTTCTAAGTGTCCTAACGCTTTATGTTCATGTGTTGCTAAGGCGTCAATCAAAAAAGTGTCCATTAGGAAGATGGCAGTTGTAGAACAACTGTATTTGTCCTAAAGATGCACTGATCAATAAGCTTTAACATGAACCTACAACCAGGAAGTGATATACATATTGTTGGCCACACCCCCCGGGAGACGAAACCAATTTGTCTCATGGTTTTGAGGAAGGACTCATGTTGCCATAAGTTTGACTAATCTAATGTTTTTTTGAGTCAAAGGTTCAGTATGGAAGGTGGAACAGGAGTTTGATGATGGACTGGTTACTGCTGTGCAGGAGTAATCTGGCTTTAAAGGGAGGGTGATGGTTGTGGGCAGGTGTGTGTGTTCATCTGGTTATCTGGTGCAGCTGTGGTTGGAGAAGGAGAACAGGCTGAGTGATAGAAGGTGGAGTTTGGAAGGCAGGTCATGACAATTCTACAAAAATGCCAAACAAAAACATAATCATTTCAACAATTTTGTGCGTTCACACAAAACCACTGCAAACACTGTAACATATAAGCCAGACCTGTAAATGATGGAATGCAACCACAGAAACACACAAAGAACAAAACAATACATGGCACAAAGTTGTCAGTGGGTTTGTATACGTGGGCTAACGGGACTTTGGGCAATGGTGTTGAGAAATGTTTGGATTGTAAACACGGGAACAAAATGGTAGTCTTTTCGGGTTCCATGTGGAAGAAACATCCAAACAACAACCTAAACTGCTCCCTGTCTGGACATGACCTCAGTAAAATGTTGTCATGTTACTGACTAAATATGTCCTCATAGACGACCAACAGCTGTCATAAGAGACAGATACACAGACTAACAGTTTCTTTTTTCTCCTTATGAACATAATTTGGTCACTTTTGTAAGGCGCTTTTCTATCTGTCACCTCATGCTGGAAACGAAGCAATACCACCAGAAATTGTGGGGGCAGTGTTGAGTTGTATAGCTGGCACACAACCAGTGAAAAGAACAAACAGAAAAGAAGAGGAACTGCAAAAAGACGACAGAGAAACAGCCAAATAAAACCGCTTAAAGCTGGGGTAGGTAATCTTGTTCAGAGACTTTTTTTTTACTCTGGGTGAAGTGGTTCCTCGTCCTGATAGTAGTCGATACATTTGGTAATAATATGTATGAATGTATGAATAATAAGAAATATCGTTAGACCCCTCGGTTTACTGTAAATCTGTAAAAACTCTGACCAATCCAAACGTTCAGAACAACCTGAAGTTGTTAATTTCTTAAGCTTCTTCTTCCAGCTCCCCTCCTACCCCTCCCGCAGTGCATACATGATAGATACCTGCATATAAACAGCGTGTTGGGATGAAAATACAAAGTAATGAAGAAGAAACTCGGAAGGCAAACATGGCTGATAAAATGCAGGACAGATTTCCAGACCCGGCTCCGTTTATTTGCCTCTTCCCGCTAAACATTCGAAAAAGCTGCGAATAAAAAAGCCTTGGATCACGCAACGACGCAGAGCAAATTCAGAAGGGGAGGAGCCAAGACAGTGCGCCACTTTCAAACCTTTCTAGCTCCCCAACATCACCTACCCCAGCTTTAATGATGATAAAAAAGAAGTTAAGAACAGCAAAAACATTGTGGTTTTCTTCTTTTACTTCTTTGGATGTAATGAGATGGTGTCCAAATGTAGAGGTAACCTCTCAACTCAGCACTGCCCACTAGTGGGTGAACTGACTTAACAACTGTGGCAATGTATAAGACGCATGGAAATATGAGGGCAGTGACGTTTAACAGTGTTTGAAATGGACGTCCACATTTACACAAGGGAACACAAATGGACCTTCTTTCATCTAATCATGCTGTCTGGATTCCCTTCTTTTTTAAGATGATTTTGTAATGATTCAAATCCTACTTCTTTTGCTCTTAAAGTCCGGCTCATTTTTTGAGATGTGAAAGGAAAAGCTTACTCTGATGCAGGTCGAAGAAGCAAACGCTGGTCTGCCTTGAAAAGCAGACCCTGGCATGCCATTGAAATAAATACAGAAATTAGGCTGTAATGCAAAGGGCATTTTGGGCTCAACACTGCATTATGGATAATATCAGGGAGAAATGGCGCACAGACAGACCTAATAGGATGTTGTAATGGTTCTGATAGAAATATTATCAACCAAAGATTGCTATGATTACAGCTTCATATTTTACTCTTTAGTGGTCAAGACAGAAGTTATCCTGCATTAAACAATAGATGACTAAGTTTTCTTCTTCGTTGTTTGTCTTGTCATCACCTTCAGTAATTCTATGATGTGTAAGTACAGTTTGAAGGCAACCTTAGACTGAATAAAAAGTTGAACCAAGTCCTTCTTAAGTGAACCTAGCATAGCAGACTTTTAGCTGGGAATACTACCTGAAACAGGTTGTTCCTGTCTCAAAGTTCCCCCTCACTGCTGTCTTTGTCTGAATTCCCAGGTTTATCTAAACGTATAAACACATTAATATATTGCTTTTTTATGTTTTGAAGGTAGAGATGTATTACGTACTGATGATTAAGAGGGGCTTTACCAACAGTATGTAGCAAGCAACCATCTCACATTGGAAAATCAAGAAAACGTTGCAACAAGCTAAAGAGTTTGCTGTTGTTTTAAAAAATCCACAACATAGGTCAGAATCACCAAGCCTAAAGTGTTCTGATCACTTTGCAATGCTGGTTAGATACAGACTAACTACCTCGAAACAAAATATTACTTTAATAATAGCAATCTTCCAGTGAAGGTTGGTTGTAGCTCTGCAGTCACTCTGGAGAGCACTGGGACTGCTTGGGATTCGACACACAAACTGTAAGAACCTGGTAAACGACATCACAACGCAGGCAGAGACCAGATGGCTGTGGCTGAAGAGCAACGGGTGGTGGGTGAACCATGCTGGCAGAGGAGAGGGGGTCAGAGGCAGTTCCAGGATGCTGGTTCTGCTGTTAGGCCCCGATCATGGTGTCGTGGGCCAGTTGGAAAAAAAAAAACACGTAAAGTAGGCTGGTGCCCACTTGAATGCCCAGTGAAGGCTCAAGGTTGAAATCATACAGCTCAGCCCCAAGACTAACAACGTCTGAAGGGAGCAGCTTCTATGCTAGCCAGCAACAATATGGAAGACATAACTATTAGGGTTAAAACAATACATTGATCTGGTCATACAATACATTGATCATATGGCCAATGAGCAAATGACATTGATCCAAATGAAAAAAATCAACTTATCAAACACAATTTTACTCTGAAAATAGCTGTTTTTTAAAGTTCCCCTGGTATGTTGTTTCCATTAATCACTAGTCTGACATTGTTTTTAATAAAAATGAAATAACTTAAAAACCTGAGCATAGAAATAAAAACGTTACATAATATTCTAGTTGCTTTTTGTGATTTTGATCCAAATGGAAAAAACTTGGGAGTTTTGTGTCACGGAGGCGGTGGGGATGTGGACCCAAAGGCAGGAGTCGGGAAGCCAGGATGCAGAAATCAGACGTAATTTAATGCCATGAACATAAGCAAGGACAAAACTAACAAAATGAACCAGCAACTGACAATGCAAACCAAGGGGTATAAATACACAGAAGAAGAAACTATCCCTGTGGGGAAATTCAAGTACCAAAGAGAAGGAAATACGATGGAGCCTATCTGTCCCTGCTTGACCAGGTAATTGTCAAGTAGTAGTAATAATAAAAGGTGAGTAATGAAGAGACCATGGTCTTTTGCATGTATTAAAATATTATCATCTTATATTATGATGTATGAAGCCAAACAAGTTAAGCCAGAAAAACCTGTTTAGATATAAACCACCCAACTATCATATCTAGCAGTTGTTTTACTAAAGTAGCATCGGTGTCAAAGAAAACTCGCCTCACCTGAAGACGTTTGCAGAGATTTCTGGTTTATGTTTCACACTAAACCAGAATTATGAATAATAATACTGACATGGTTTTAACTGCAGTTGACTACAATACAGCTCCTAAACTAATGACGCATTTCTTAGCATGCTTCTTTGGTTCATGTGTCGGGAAGGGGGGCTTAGTGACTTAGTGACTTAGTGCTTCCTGAATCAAATCAGATCTTGACTGAAGTTGAGACACAGTTTGCCATCAAGTCACTGTCTATTAAATCAATAACACATCGTATCGTGGTCAATACACTTCTACCTGTTGTTTAAAAGACAAACAGCTGTAGCCTTACAGAAGGAAACAACCTCATTGTGTTTGGGATGTGATCCTGTGTAAGGCACAGGCAGCTGGATTTAAGTTTAATAAAAACACAAAGGAAGCAAAGTCAGTGTGAAAAATTAAGCTTTAAACACACGCCTCAGGACAGCACCACAACAGGCTGGATTCCCTTTGTTTATTCAGTCAAGTGCTCATCTTCCCTTTACTCCTGTCAAAGCACGATGTACGAGCACTGCATACTATATCAGTGGATATTAAATTTGTCTTTTGGTATAAGATTCACCTTTCCAGGGTTATGTGTAGTTTGGCATGTGGGTGTGAGAGTTCATTTGTCTGATGTTGGAGGGTTTTGATGGATGCCATCAGCTCATGGAAGCCGCTGATAATCAGACATTAGTCCGTGTCATTTATGGCTACGATAAGTCAAAACCAGGACTGGTTTTTGAAAATGATGAGACTTGCTGAGAAAAATGAGCTGTGAATGGAAATCTGGACGACACATGCAGTCTGATCCATGAGCAAATCTTTCCTGTGATCTTATAAAGTGCTGCTGAGCAATAGTTCTCCAGGCTGACGGGAAACATTCGGACACTGGTTTTATTTTTCATTCATTTTCAGTCCTGTCATTCCACCTCACCATTTTCAGAGAAATGTGACCTGCAACACAAGAATATGAGTACAAATTAGAGGCGAAAGGTCCAAAAATGGACTTTTAAACTAAAATTTAATAAACTTGGTTTTACCTTATACACTCACTGGTCACTTCATTATATAAACCTTACCAGTACTGGATTGGACCCCATTTTTCTTTCTGAACTGCTTCTAATTCTCCATGGCAACAAGGTGTTGGAAACATTTCTCAGAAATTTTGTTCCATATTGACACGAAGGATCACACATTTGATGCACATCGTGATGAGAATCTCCTGTTCCACCACATCCAAAAGCTGCTCTGTTGGATTGATGTGAGTTTCCATCAGAAGATGCTACACTGTGCTCATAAAGGGATGGACATGGTCAGCAGCAACACTCAGGTACAGGGGCGCCGAAAGGGGGGGGGGGGAGTCAAGAAGATTCCAAGGGCCCACAACTTGATCTGGGCCCAAAAAGATGTGCAAAATATATAAAAACATCATTGAACCTTTATTTAAAATACTAATATTTTTTTCAAAGGTTGGAATAAAATATAGCAGTAAAATTAACTGATAAACAAAAATAAATATTGATGTTGACCAAACACCCAAGTGGAAGTGCATGAAATGGTCCTGTCCCGTGTCCTGTCAAACGCAGTGTCGTTTAGTAATCATCTGGTCAAGCGCATCAGTTTCATCAGCGGCGGTTAGCAGGAGCCGTTCATGGAACCTGTAGGTGTCTAAAATGCAGCACGGCCAAAAAGGAAATCTGTTTTTTAAAAGGACAAAGGAATTATGACAGACGGGAGACAAAAGAAGGGCGTTTGGGGGCCGTTCCAATGTGTGACCCAGTTTTTGCTCCTAGATGTTGCATCTTTAGATTGTGGTCGGATGAACTGAACCTGTTGCTCCATGAAATAAGCTAGCTATCTACAGGCTAATGCTAACTTACGTTCACCCACTCCAGTGTCTGAGGTCGGACGCATCAGATCATTGATGATGTCAGCTGGTGGTGCAGGCCGACCCGTAACCCTCGCATGTTTCTTGCAGGTTGGGTCGCGCTGGGTCAAGAAATGTTCACTGGGTCGTTAATATGCCGGTCCGGTGCGTTTAACCTGGAATTATCCATCATTTGCTGCTGCTACATTCATTTAGTAAGTATAGCGATGGATTTGGACAGAAAAGTTTATTTTATAAATGCAGGACGGAAAATCCCAAACCGCGTTTTATTTATTTATTTATTGATCTATTTATTTATTTAAAGAAGCATATCAAAACCAGGATTGTCCAGTTTTTGTAACAAGCCCATCATGTGTCTGGAGCTCATTCAGAGGCTGAACCTTGAAGCCAGAAGGCTCACAGGCCTCAGAATTACCCAACATTCATACAGAACCAGACCAGGTGAGAGGAAAACGCTACAGACCTCGGAGAGTTAACCAGCAGTTAATCCATGCTGATAAATGTTAAACAATTTATTTATACTAAATTAATTTACCTTCTCTTTTCATCACATAAACACAGATGAGCCAGCTGCAGTCCCAGTACCCTCCCTGTCCCAGTGTCCCCTCCCTGTCCCAGTCCCCACTCTGTCCCAGTGGCCCCTCCCTGTCCCAGTACCCTCATTGTCCCAGTATCGCACCCTGTCCCAGTGGCCCTCCCTGTCCTAGTGTCCTCTCTGTCCCAGTGTTCCCTCCCTGTCCCAGTCCCCACTCTGTCCCAGTGGCCCCTCCCTGTCCCAGTACCCTCATTGTCCCAGTATCGCACTCTGTCCCAGTGTCTTCTCTGTCCCAGTGTCCCCTCCCTGTCCCAGTCCTCTCTCTGTCCCAGCATCGCACCCTGTCCCAGTGTCCCCTCCCTGTCCCAGTGTCTTCTCTGTCCCAGTGTCCCCTACCTGTCCCAGTCCTCTCTCTGTCCCAGCATCGCACCCTGTCCCAGTGGCCCTCCCTGTCCTAGTGTCTTCTCTGTCCCAGTGTTCCCGCCTGTCCCAGTACCCTCATTTTCCCAGTGTCCCCTCCCTGTCCCAGTGTCCTCTCTGTCCCAGTGTCCCCTCCCTGTCCCAGTACCCTCATTTTCCCAGTGTCCCCTCCCTGTCCCAGTGTCCTCTCTGTCCCAGTGTCCCCTCCCTGTCCCAGTACCCTCATTGTCCCAGTATCCCACCCTGTCCCAGTGTCCCTCTTTGTCCCAGTGTCCTCTCTGTCCCAGTGGCCCTCCTTGTCCCAGTGTCCTCTCTGCCCCAGTGGCCCTCCTTGTCCCAGTGTCCTCTCTGCCCCAGTATCCCACCCTGTCCCAGTGTCCCTCTTTGTCCCAGTCCTCCATGTCCCAGTATCCCACCTTTTCCCAATGTCCCTCCCTGTCCCAGTGCCCCTTTCCTTTCCCAGTCTCCCCTCCATTTCCCAGTGTCCTCTCCGTCCCAGTGAGCAGCAGTATGTTTAGAGTAGACCACCTGTTTCAAGGAGACAACATGAAACGGAGAAATCCTGGAATCTCTCAGCAGCTCATGGTGAACCCACCACCTCTGTCCCACTGGTAACGTTCTGACCAGCAGTTTCTTTAGACGGCTTCTCCAGCTCCACTAAAGCTTCTTACATCCTCTATGAGAAGCGAGAACTTTGTTCTTTCACTCGAGGCTGCAAAAACAGGACATTATGCTTTTTCATCTGGTCCATTCATCCTGCGTTAGAAGCTTTGTCTGCAACGGGACAAGGATCATACGTCTGATTTTATGTGCAATGAACCCTGTTTTTTCATATTTACTAAGAAACTTAGTCCGCGGCAGGACAGATTTTTCACGCGGTGGGATTTCGAGAAAATACAGTTTGGTTTCCGTGTTAACCACGCCCACCTCCAACGTCCAACCAATCACACAATACTTTTACGAGCCCTACAAGAAAAAACTCCTGCTGGACCGACATGTCAAACTGTCTTCAACCACGTCCGTGAAAAAAAATATGACATGATTTTCTTCTCGGTGCCTCAAGAACAAAATAAGTTCTCGCTTCTTGTGGAGGATGTCGCAGTCTTTAAGCTTGGTCCATCTTCCACGAGAAGCCAAAACTTTTTTCTTATTCTACAGGCCCCAAGAGGAAAATGATGTCATTTTGTTCTCGCGGACGCGTTTGAAGACAGTTCTTGACACATCGGGCCGGCAGAACTTTTTTCTTGTGTGACTTTGAGAAGTATCGTGTGATTGGTCAGACATGTGAGGTGGGCGTGGTTAACACAGAGAAATCATGAAGCGGAGTTGCTGCTTCGGTGTTTTTCCTGTTGCAGGTAAAACGGATTGTTTTGATAAAACAGCTGATTGAGGTGGTGAGAAAGTAGGAACATTTTTACATGTAGCATTAAAACACTCGGACCCAGCCGCGTGCACGACCCGCCCTGCCGTGGACGAAGTTGCTCGTTAAATATGAAACTAGAAAAGCACTCGGAGAGCGGAAGCCTCCGCCAAGCACAATGTTAAAGATCATTTTAAACAGTTCCTGGATCCAAACGGCAAAAAATGTAATCAGTTCTTCATTTTCACATTTCAAACAACTCTTGAAATTTTGATAAAAATCCGTCTGTAACCTTTTGAGTTATCTTGAAACACAATAACGCCGGGAAAAACATAACCTCCTGGTGGAGGTAACAACCTGGTTCATTGCACATAAAAGCAGACATGCCCCCCCTCCCTGGTTCAGACGTGCTTCTCTTCGAGTATGCATGGACCTGACGAAAAATCTTTTTTTTTTTCTTGTTCTTGCAGCCTCTTGTTCTTGCAACTCAGTTCTTGCTTCTTGTGGGGTATGGAACAAGCTTTAGCTGAGCAGCAGAAAGTCCAGAGGGTCACAGCAGCAGGGGAAATCTCTGGGAGTGGTCTGCTGGAGATAAGCACCATCTACACAACCTGCCGTCCATCGTGTGCATAACATTGTGCGTGATCAGCATCACCGCTGTGCATCAGTTATTCCACCTGCTGCCCTCTGGAAGAAGATAAAGTCCATCCTTGCCAGAACCACCAGACTGGCCCTTAGCCTCTTTCCTCAGGCAGTAAGACTATTGAATGAACAGTTCTCCCTCTCCCTACCCGCACGCATCATCACACACCACACACACACACTGCACCTTTACAATAGCTGTGCAATAAATATAGTTTTGGACAACAATGCACATATTTTATCTAAGTGCACCAGCTTTGCTCTTTTGCACACAGTAAATGGACTCGACCGTTGGACTGTGTGTTGCCCTTACAGCAGTGAAGATATGTTGTGTTTTTGCAGTTTCGCTGCAGTAATATCACACAGCATATTACTGTTGATGTACGGCTTGGTAATCTTTGTACTTTTATGCAAATCTTAGGATGTTGAAACATCTATAACTGTGTTTGCATGACAGTGCCAAGGAAGTTGTGAACTGAACCGAAGATGGTTTGTGTTCAGATTTCTGCAAACCTTGTTTGAAGCCAGTGGAAACCTGACTCCCAGTTGCCTTCCCATCATCTCCCACCAGTATGTCCATTCTCCTCTGTCCTCAAGACATTCTGGTCCAGACAACAGCTGCTTGCTGGATATTTTCTCTTCTTCAAACCTTCTCTGTAGGTGCGTTTCCATTACACCTAGAATTGCACAAAAACTAAATATCGCAATAAAAAAAAAACACCTACATTTTGAAAAAAGTCTCACATATCACTAAAATGTTTTTATGCTCTCATGAGGTGGTTTTTCAGATTTTCAATATTAAAACATATCGCAGCATTTATGTATCCCCAGACGTGGGGGGAGGGGGAACCAGTTTATTTCTGGTAAAGAGTCCGTGATGAGGAACAAACAACAGTGAATTTCAGAGATATAGTAAAGAAAATGAGTGAGAAAAGCTTCAAAAAGTCGTAGCAATTTCTCTGTAGCAAGTTGAAAACACCATAATAACGCAATGTGGCTACTTTGCATCAACCGCAATTTTCATAAAATCTCCCGAGAATAACGAGATTTTACAAGACTTGAGGCTAATGCGTTGAACACTGTTCAATGGAAATATCGCAGTTGTCAAAACTTACAAATATCACTTTAATTTAGAAAAAAAATGAAATGGAAATGCAGCTAGGAAACGCTACAGATGGTTGAGTGTGAAACTCCCAGTAAACACTCAGACCAACAACATGCCATGTACAAAGGCACTTAAATCTCCTTTCTTCCTTATTCTGATGCTAACTTTAAACTTGACCAAGTTGTTTTGACAACGTCTGCACCGAGTTGATCAGGTGAAATAGATAATCATATTTCCTGTCAATATATAAAGATATTAAATGTTTTAGGCTAAATGACTTCGGGCTTCATGTTAAAGGTTTTGGATGTGATCATTTATAGAAATATCTTCCTGAAGTAATCTTTGAAGTCATTTTAATGTTAATGTTGTTCATAAACAAACTGTTTCTGAGAGATGATTCTTCCTAGTGAACCAGAAGACCTGATTCTTGTCTAAAAGAGTCAAATCATTAGAGGAGATGGGGTTTTATTTTAATGGGCACACTATGAAGTAAATATGATGAAAGAAAAAACGGAGGAAGGGCCTGTTACAGGACAGAGTGTCGGGGTTCAGACCAGCTACACAGAGAGCTAGAAGCCAAGTTTAAATTACAAGTGTATCAGGGGGAAAGAATGTGCAAATTAGCTAATTTAAAGAGTCTAAATGTTCAGATTTTGGTCTTTATTTACTTGATTTGTTTGGTGTGGTTCTGGCTTCAGTTGTTTGTTTAAATGTTTGAACAAAATATTAAACAATTTTATTTTCTAATGAAAAATGCACAGAAATGTCAGTTATGAATAAAAAGGCTTATTAGTAAATGAACCACACATAATGGTTAAATGAGACTAAAGGAAAAGCTCGGAATGATACCAGATGAAAAGCCATTTGGGAGCTGAAACCCGACTCTTCTGACAGAACGAGTCAAAAGAGCTGAATCCTGAAAAACAACTGAACTTTCCGTCACTACATCTAATAGTTGCCTGAAAGTCTGTGTCCAAAATGTAGAAACGTGGCTCTAATCACGTGAATAATGATTCATTTTAAATTAATCTTGCGTGTTTTTCGAAATGTTTTCATTTTATGTTCTGAGAAAAAAAAAAAAAGCTGTTTTGCCACAACTTTACATCAAGAGGATTAAAAGCAGGCGTGCTGACGTTTTCAGGTGAAGGAAAGCTGGCAGGGTGTGAACAGAAACCCCAGTCTGAGGAGCAGCAATGAGGGTTTTGTGTCTGAGAAGTTTACAATCCTCCCGCTGAACCCTGCAGCGTCCCTCCAACGAGCTCCCTCAGTGGTTCTGTTGTTACAAGGAGGATTAGTTTAACTACCAGGCTCAGTCCTGTCTGTCTCTCACTCGCTGGGCACTTTCCAGACTTCTAAACTCTCTCTGGTTCAGCAAGCAAATCGGTTTTTTCTGATCGCTTTAATCGCCATGTTAAACTTGCAACATGTGTGCAGACGGCCGCTAGGCGGCGCACCGAGTCGTTCACTGCACCGCACATCCCTGAAACCTGCCAGGGGTCTCACATATGCCAGTTTTCTGCTATAAGGAAGAGAAAATCAGGCATTTTGCATTTGTTGGTTTACCACAAAATGGAAATTCGGATTCTCCCCCCTCCCAGTCACAAACAGGGGAAAGTGCTTTTGGCGCATGCTGTGCACACTTCATTGTGCACACCAGGAGAGCAGAATCAATTATTTGCAAAGATTAAAAGAGAAACTGAATCGCAATTTGCAGCAAAGCTGCTGAGAGCTGGTTCTGCTTAGAATAAATATTTATTTGATGTAGGAGGCGACAGATCGAGATGATGGCAGCGTGATTAAAACCAACAATAAAACTGAAGTGTTACCAGTAAGTTGTCGTGTTTACTGGTTGTTTAGTGGTCTGTGAACAGATTGTATAGGAGGCGCAGATACTCCTGAGGAGGACTGTTGGTCTTGTAAGCTAAACGCCTGTCATTCAAAGGAAAAAAAACAAAAAACAACTCAAACCAATGAGACAACGGATGCGTGAAACTGCGGTGCAGGAAATGACCGCAACACCAGTCCGCAGCGGCTCCAATCTCATCCCTAAACATGGCGCAAGAGTCTTTATGACTTTGTCAGATTCGGGTTTTTTCTTTGCTTTTTCTTTTCTTTAATGCAACCTGGTGGTCTTTATGGAGAAGGTTTCGACCGGTTTGTGAAGGAGCCCAAGAAGGCGCAACAGCGTCCGAGAATAAACGCCACCAACTGCAGACACGCGCGTTTCTTCCAGCGTGCCCGTTTGGCACGGGAGGAGGGAGGAAGGAAAGAGAGAGAGAGAGAGAGAGGGAGAGAGGGGGGGGGGGGAGAGGGACTGAAGGAAGGAGGGGAAGGGGGGTTGGTCTGGGAGAGCATGGCAGCAGAGCTACAACGCTGCCGACTTCCCTCACAAACAAAACACCGCTTGTCGCGCGCTCCTCAGCAGAGTCCGGAGATCGCGAGCGTCCAGCCGTGGCGTGGGGAGCCTCGTTCCACCGACCTGCAGGACAGGAGCGACTTCAGCCGGAATAGAAGCAGCTGCTTCCAGTGTTCTTGGCGATCCGCGTTGGACAGGAAAGATCCAAACCCGGAGAAACTGCACGTCAACTGCGTTCCTGCTCCTTTTTTTTTTTTCTTCTTGTATTAAAACTCTTATTTTAAAGGCATCTGTTTCGGTTCTCCTGTTTGGAGAACTGAATGTGAGTTGGAGCAGTGTTGGAGGAGTGCTGGCCGCGCTGCGCCGGACTTGAACCGGAGGAAGCGCAAACACTGCGGGAGCTGCTTTAGTGTCATTAGACCTGCTCTGTCTGGCAGGGAAGAGTTGCCTGGAGAGGAAATGATCTGTTAAAACACAGACTGGACTCGCTGTCTTGAGCTTTAAGCTTCAGTGAAAACGCAGAAGAAGGAGCTGATTCTCCACAACATTTCTCCACCAGAAGGTTCCGACCCTGAGCAGACATGCAGCAGGTGGAAATGATCCTCTTCCTCATCCTTATCATTGGGATGTGTGTCTACGGCCAGGACCCGGCCTCCAAAGTGGTGTCGGACCGCTACGCCGTCTTCTGGAACCGGACCAACCCCAAGTAAGTGTCGCTGCTCCGCGGGGACGCGCTCGAGCTGCAGGCTGCTTGCTCACACATTTCATACACTGTCAACTTAAAAAAAAACAAGAGAAACAGACACGACTGGTTGCTTTTATTACAATGCTGATGGTGGTGAAACACGCGTGGATCGTTTCCAACACGCTGGTGGCAAACCAGCTGTTTTGTCACTTCTTTCTCGCCATATTCCCAGTTTGTTGTCTTCGCGCAGATGATTCTCCGCACCTGAATCAACTTTATGATGAGCCGTGAACGCTGAGCTGGAGATCGGCCGTGACAGTGGAACAACACGCGCTCACGCAGCATCCACGCTCGCGCTCCATTTTCCATGAATTCACTTCGACATTTAAACGCACAAGACTTCCACGCTCTCGCGGGGATGTTCGGGTGGATCTGCAGCCCAGAAATAATGCAAAGTGATGAAACATGGCAGAGGAGGAGTTTGTTAAACAGTCTGCGGAGAAAATTCTCATTTCAGTCTATTTGGCTTCTTATAAACCAGACTGTAAGATGGAAAGTTATTTTCAGCAATAATTCTGAAGGATTCTCTGAAGGCTTTTAGTTTTTATTACAACTCATTTTCAGTCCAGTTTCTGTAACTTGTTTGAAGCCACTGAAAGAATCATTCAAGCACATAAAATGTACAAAACTTCAGAGATGAACCAGTTTTATCAAGACACATAAAAAAAGTTTAGTTTTTTTTTTTGTTTTATAAATGCCTGTTGAAAAATGAATTTTAGTTTTAGATAAAATTCTAAAAAAAAAATCACATTGATAACACTTTTAAGGATATTAAATAGTTTAAAACCACAATATGGTTATGCTTTTTTTTTTTTTTTTTTTAAAGACCTGACAAACGATCACATCTGCTGTCATAAAGTCTCGGCAGAAAGGATCTACGTTCTTAAGGAAGGAAATCAGCCTGAAAACGCTGAAGTTTGCCAAACAACACAAAAACTGGACTGAAAACCAGCAGCAACGGGTTTTATGGAGGGAAGAATCCTCCCCAGAACCTGGATCTCCACCTTACCGAAGCAGGAAACAGGTCAAACATGCAAGTTTAGAGCTTTGGAAAGTTCTTTAAGTCTGGAGAACCGTTCCTGACGACCGTTTAAAGAAACAGGAGAAACCTGGACAGGTAGAGAGACATGAGGGCCAGCTTGTAGACGGTGCTGCGTCTGCGTGTCAAATCTGGGTTTGTGTGGCTGCTTATTGATCCACGAGCGCGCCGATACTCTGCAGGGTCTGCTGATTAAAATCCTCCATTAAAACCGTCCCAGTTAGACCCTGCAGGTGCTTCCTGCTCCTAACCTGCAGGTTCCCTCGGCAACGGGACATTTTTCCTCATGTGTGTGTTTGCAGTTAAGTCAGGGCTTCATGTTTGGCTCTTACCCTGAGAAACAGCGATGCAATGTGTGTGTGTGACTTTGTTTTGTTTGGGGCAGGACTGGTCCTTGGGCTTCTGCAGATACTGGAACTGGTTTGTTCTCAGTCTAAACACTCATCATGGCTGCTGTGTGTGACTGCACTGGTGACCCTGAGGCAAAGCATTTGGCAAGGAGCGGTTGAAGTTGCAGGATGTTAATGATACAAATGCAAATATGGTGTCTTTGTGTGTGTGTGTGTGTGTGTGTGTGTGTGTGTGAGACATCAAAGGCAGCTGATGGAGTTTCTGAGTCTGATAGCAGCTTTCCAGGCTTCTCCCAGGCTGCAGGTTTTTCAATTTTTTTCTTCCTGTTTTTGGCTTTCAAGCAAGTTCCCGGCTTCCGAGTCTGGTTTCTTGGTTGCCACGCTCCCCAAGTCTCAAGTATCCCCCCCCACCGACCCCAGCCCACGCGGGGGTACAACAATGAGGGGGTACACAGGGGCGTTTCAGCGGCCGCCAATGCTCAGCGTGGTGCTTGGTCTTGTGAGAGATTCACACATGCTGAGGTCACACACTCGATAGTAACCAGGCAAGTCGTGGGTTAAGCAGCACAGAGGGGACCGTTGTCAGGGTCAAAACCGGGGCAGAACCGCGGGCCATGGGGCCCGGTGGCGGCCCCTGCACGGCACCCCGCCTGGGTTTTGTCTCCTCAGAATGGAGCCTGAATAAATGAGTAACTCTAAATGACTGTCTCTTTTTCTCATTCATGACTTTAATCTAAACCTGACCTCAGCTGTATGATGTAAACGAGGGACTTGCGTTGACCCCCCCCCCCCCCCCCCCTCCCAGCCCCCAGACCCAAAACATAACCTAACAGTATTCCATACGAGCCCACGCCCCCCAATCCCCGCTGTTTAATGTGTCCATACTCAAGGTTGGAGCTCTGAGAACCTGCTGCTCCAACTTCCAGATGAGGCCCCCCCTCGACACCTCCCAACCCTTCCTCCTCCGCTGCACGTTACACCAAAGTGAGGAAAAATAGCATTCGGAGCAGCAGTCCACACTCAGCCATTCATGAAATCCCCTACAGGAGCTCTGGAATTGAAATGGGAAGTGAGTCGTGAAAAATGGAAATGCATTGACATTTTCATGTTTTTCTTTTGTTTCCAAGGCGCTGAAAGGAGCCTCCAACCCCCCCCTGCCCCTGTAATTTAGATAAACATGGTTTCTTGTTTGCAATGCTTTGATCTAAAGGGAGCGTCTTCCTGCTCCGATGCTGATTCGGCTCAGATGAGCGGATGACGCTGGGTTTTCCAGCCCGGAGGTCTGTCCGGGCTCGGCTGGAGTTTGAGAATCTTCCACAGTGACAGCGAGTGGCTGCGCTCGTATGAGCAACTTCATGAAATGAAAAGGAATGGGGGGGGGGGTCTTGTTAGGAAGAAACTGCTTTCAGACATTTTATATAATGACTTCTCTAGTTTGTTCTTTTTAATGCTAAATCCACCGAAAAGAATCGAGAATGACTTTAGATAATTATGCAGTTTTGTTTTGCTGTTTGTCAGTCAGCTGTAATTTTCTTGACTTCAGTAGAATCTGCAGCTTTTTTCTGTCTGGGGCTGTGCCTTGTCCAAACAGTTGCTCCAATGTCTTGGGAAGTCCGGGAATGCTCCAAATTTGGACGGGAAGCAGAAAAATGGTTGTAATTCCACCTAAAATGCCAAATATGTTGGAAAAACCAGTTTGATAAGTCATATAAACATGTTTTTACTTTCAGATTTTGGATGATATGTTTTAATATTGCTATTTAGAATATATAAACTGCAGTAAATAAGTGTTCATACCAATTATCAGGAGATTTTTTTGTTGCCAAATCAAAAGGGGTGATGTTTGAAGATATTTTCTTAAAGTGAATTGTCACATTTTTTTAAAAGCAATTTCTGATTCACAATTAAGGCTAAAATATTTCAAGATCAGATTATGTTTTACATATTTATAGTCATTTTACATAAAAAAAAGACTTGACGACTAAAATGAATAACGTAAGTTAAGATCCCAAACAAAAGGAAATCAACACTCAAGTAGGGTTTCAGAAATTGATTTAATCAATGTTGAATTGATTTTTTTTATTTTTTATTTTTAGATTTAATTAATCCAGTTTCGATTGACAAAACAATTTTTTTAAATGTTTCCTTTTCTGATGACAAGTGACCCGACTTGTGCTTCACTGATGCTCGGCAAGAACTGAAAGGTTTTCTGCTTCTTTTCAAGCTCATTTATTATTTAAATGCATTCACCAGCTTATTATCGTTCACGTTAGCAGCTAATGCTAAAACCGCGAGGTCCGCCATGTTTAACAAACTGGTGATGTCATAAAAGTAAGAGGAAGTGATGTCATCTTGCCATACGTACACTGAAATAAATCCAGTAATATACTGGTAAATGTAGACAACGATAGTTTAAATACTATTATTTCAGAAGTGTAGGTAAATGCGTTGTATCAGATTATCACAGTAATCTGATTACTCCCAGACTTCTGGTTTTAATGCTCATGGAAACATACTCTGTGTTTTATTAAAAATAGTTATCCAAAAATGTCTTTTAATAAAATTGGTGTTACATAAATATCTGGAAATCAATCGGATCAGGCTGTTAGTGTTGCTAGGCAGCAACAGGTGAACAATAAGCTTTCAGATATAGTGATGAAAGTTACCTGGTAACTCGGCTGCAGGTCCGTCTCATTCAGATCAGGACAAATAATTTGACAAGTTGGAGGAAAAAAAATGGATAAAAATGCTTTTTGATGTTAGGTGGGTTTCCATCCCCTGCTCTGGTTTGCATTTAGAAGCTGGTAAAACCGGATGGAAACGGCATTAAAAGAAAAGTTTTCACCGTTTTTGAAGAAATTATGCGTATTGGAAGAACGGAAAACCTGGATGTCTTTGTGACCTGTTAAAGATTAAAACGATGTGAATCACCAGTTGTTTCTCGCCTGAGTGGACAAACGATAATCAGGCCATCATCTTCCTGGATAGAGAATTCAAGACATTTCCAGAGGTGATTTCTTTAGGCAAGCTATGTCCATTTCCTCTTGTAGATGTCCACCTCAGTTATTTCTTTTCTTAATGTTTCTAGTTCGCACAACTATGTCTTCTACTGAATTATAACCACATACGGTGTGCAAACTGTCACCGTCTGGTGACACAACACAATCCAGTTTATTCACTTTTATCGGGTTAGCATAAAATGTGTCTGACTCGAGTTCAGAGTATCGCTTTAGATTAGCTTCTATTGCAAACTGAAACTCAAAACGTTCGTCTAATTAATGTAGAATTTTAAAAGTTTATCAATTATTGGCTGTATTCAAATCTGTCATTCCCAGATTAGCCGTTCAAACTTTAATTCTTCTTTTCTTTTATTAGCTCAGTATTGATCTGTAAGATACAAGCAAATGTGATATAATTTAAGAAAGTAAAGACGAACCCTTTGGAAAGTTGCCTCATCAATTATCAAATAATCCTGATAATGAATCTGTATTGTGTTTTTCTGCTGGATAAACAGCCATAATACATAATCCTTCAGAGAAACAAAGAACAAAACGTATCAAGAAATCTTAGCTGAGTAAAGCAGAGTGTAGGATTTAATGGTGGAAAGACTCACGTAAGGAAAAATGAGCCACATATGTTCCTTGTCAGCTCGGCCGGCTGTGTTGGGAACCAAATGATGGAATAAAATGTAAGAGTTGGGTATTTACTGCTGCCCTGACAAGCAGCTATTAGCGAATTCCCCGCTCACCAGCTATTTAGCTGCTTCATTAAAGCCCACCCGGGTCCATATGGTCTGCTCGCAGGCGTCGCCTTCGCCCAAGGTGTTTATTTGTTGCTGATAGGTGGGATCAGCGGAGAATCAGGGCCGAGTTCCGTCCTTAATCTTGCAAGCTGTTTGTGTCTCTGAAGCCATGGAAACTGATACCCTCCCGTCATCAAAGAACCTTATTGGGTGGGACTAACAACCTGACAGCTGGGGAGAGAGGGATTCCAGCATTCAGGGAGAGGACTGTCACCCCAGGGGGTTTTCTTTAATCCCTGATAATGCCCCCCCAAAGCTTTCCATGGCAGATGCAACATATTTCTCTGTAGGACAATTAAAGAATCTTTTCAGTGGTTTTTTTTTTTTTTGTCATGTTTGGCCGCTTCTCTGGTGATCCAGACCTTCTTTGCCCTTCTCTCCTCCCTTTCTGGTCACTCTTGTTTTAGCTGCAGGTACGGAAACCTGGAGGTTTCTGCTCATAGCGGAATGACCTCCACTATTTGCTTTTCTTGCACTGCTCTCTTTTTAATCTCCACTTAAACACACAATACTTCATTTTTCACTTGGTAGTGAGCTGATGTTGTGATAGATTCCCAGTGGCATTGTGAGTTGCCCCATTTGCATTGTTCCCAGTGTTTACCCTCGCTTTCCCCTCTCAGCCTTTTCCAGGCTCCCTGCTGCTCGGTTCCGCTTGGATTAAAAAAAACGGACACAAAAAAGGCAACCACGTCCAAATATTGACTGGGTCTCAGGACCGCTACCCTCTCCCAACGCCAGCGCAGACCGCCTGAAAGGCCACTATTGTTCGGCTCGTACTCAGCAGCCCATAGCCGCCTTTCAGCCATGCAGAGACAGACTGGGAGAAGGAGGAGACGGGAGCGCTGGTTGAGGAGAGTCTGCATATGTTATCTGAGGTGGGGCAGGGGGATTGGGACAAGAGGGACAGCACAGACGGGGTGAGAGGAGCTTCTACACAGGAAGCCAGAGGCTACGGCAAGCGGGGGACAGTGTCCAGGCCATGGAGTCCTGGGGTGGGGTCAGAACCAGCGATTCCAGCCTGAGGAAGTCTCAATCTCAAGAGGCATCAAAGAGAGTTGAGTGAATGTGATTTCCTGCACCAGGGGCTTCAGAAACTATCAATAAACAGAGCGTGAGAAGCTCCTTATCTGAGATTTACCTTCCATTTTATTAGAAAGAGCAGGAGCATTAAGCCCTCACGCAGCACTTCAGGCTCCCAGCAAATGAAATGAAAAGTCAGATCACAGATAGGGAATCTGCTATATTCCTTCCGCCAGCCCCCCTTCTCCCACCTGAGTGGACTTTAATCAGTTTTACCTTCCAAATGTACTTGGTGAGACTGCACTTTCTTGTTCGTTAAACGGTAAATTTCCTCCCCGGCTTTTAGGAGAAGAGGCATCGGCAGGCGTAATGTGGTGACCCCGTCATTCCTCACGCTGTCTTCGACCCTGCCTGCAGAGAGAAGCCGCCCCGGCCCTCCCTTCACACTCTGAATAATAAGGCCGGGGCCTCAGGCTGCCAGGGTGTGATTGACAGAACCTAGTGACGAGACGCTACTAATAAGCGTGGCCGGTTCATTGGTTTACAGCAGTGTTTGGCTCATGTTGTGGCACAGCAGGCGTTTTCCAGCCTGCATTTTATTTCCTTTTGCCAGTTTAACTTAAAAAAAAAAAAAAAAAAAAAAAAAGTCATTTTTTTCTTTATTTTGCAAGTTTTGAAGACTAAAATATTAAGTCCAGCAAATTAAAATACATTTAAATGAAACCTTTTAAAACTTTATTCTCTAAATACCAATTTATAAAAGCAGATTTGTTACTGGAGAGAAGAAAATATAAAAAAAATATAAAAGAAGTTTGTTTCAAGAACACTAAAAATACTAAAAATATCAACATGTTAAGAAGAAATATGATTCAAAAGTGGAAAATTAGATCATCCAGTGTGATCTTTTGACCTAGTTTCTGAAAGTGTGAGTAAAGAAGTCACTTAGTCTGCTCATGCAGCTTAACTTCCACTGACACACAACATATGTGCGCCTACAATGAGACTTTTCCAGAACCGAGTTAGGATATAGGATGAGAAACGTTGGCGACTGGATTCATTTCAGAGATGAAGGCCAAACAATTACACGTCAAACGTAACATGACAAACATCGATTTGCTGTCTGGAGACGCTGACAGCCGGGATGGAACTGCTAATCTGGGGATGACAGACATGTTTTCTGAGACCACGACGTGCACACCTCTGTTATTTAACTTGTCTGCAGGGGAGAGAGAGCAAATCTAAACAAATGAGAAGGAAGCTTAAATGGTTAATATGTGATGTAAAAATGATATTTGTTTCAGAAATGAAAGAACTGGTTTGTGTTGGAGGAATTAAAGATTGCAGCAGGTGTTCAGTTGGTTCCTTCTGATAATGAAAACAAAAATATCTAGGTCAAATATTTTAAAATTTTTTATATTTTAAAAGAAGAGATTTCTTTTATTATTTTTAAATGAAACATGTCTCTCCTGTTATATGAAGACCTGCTTTGTTTGACTTCAGGTGCTGGAATGGACGGAAATACATGAAACATGGAAATGATGCATGACCTAAAGAATTTCAGACACGACCAGATTGATTTTTGGAGGTGGGGGGCAAGGGCCCCCCATTCCCCCCTCTTCTGACAGCCTGTGGGAAAAGTCAGAATTAGGTAAATAACTGTAAAATAACAAATCGAGGATTCTTTATAGTCATTTTCATTGTGCTTTTACATACACACAGAACAAAATGCATTGCAGTGAAATAATCAATAATAAAGTAAATATGATAACTACATTTTCACCGAGACAAGCGTCTAAAATCGTCAGTTGTGCCGCCATATTAGAATCCAGCCACGCATAAACGAATATCCATTCAGTTTTAAAGCTCAACACCTAAAAAAAAAATAATTTCACCTCAGAAATAACTTCATTTCTTTACAAACCTTCTTGTTTTGGATTTTCTTAAAAGCTGTTGAGCCCTTAGACGGCGTGGATTTCTTCATCATGAACGGGGAACATGTATGTCACAGGAGCATCGTCTATAAGCAAAGTACACACAGGCTACTAGCTGTACACGGCAAGCACATCCTCAGAAAAATGTATAGGTTTGGTGCACTCACAGATGTACCTGAGAAATATTTGTTTAAAAAAAAAAAAAAAGTCACAGGGTGTGTAAAACAAACACACAAAAACTCCAGTTACCTAAAAGGATACAAATTCAGTTATTGCACTTCAAATCTGAAAGACTATCCATCCATTTTCTTACGGTTTAGTCCAGTTCAGGCTGGCGGGAAGCTGGAATCTGTCCCAGCAATCACTGGGCGAGATGCAGGAACGGCCTGGACAGGTTCAGAAAGAATATGGTGAATAAAAATCATGAAAAGAAGAGTTAACTTTTCTGTTTAATTGTTTAAACCATGCCAAAAAAGAAAAAAAAGAACCTACAGAAGTCACCACAAAGTCTGCAGAACTGATGGCTTCTTCACAACGTGACTGTGGCGACGTTCAGACATGACGATGTGGGAAACTGGTCATTTCTCTGCTGAGGTTCCCAGTCTGTCAAGGAGGAAGTCCTCTGGACTCAATATTTCCAGTTACACGAGAATAAACTGTAAATAGAACGATGTACAGTAACAAACTCTTCATCAAATCATGATTTTTCTCACAATTTTCATACCGCCATAATGATGCATATCGTTTAAAGAAAGCAAAGCGCAATGTACGTCTGAAGACGAAGTCACGTAGCCACAAAAAACTCTAAAAGTTGAATTTCTTTCACAGTTTTCTCAAAATTGATAGTTTTACTACTAAAAAAGGTAATTTAAAAGGAGCAAACCTGCAGCTTTGAGTCAAACAAAGTGGGAAAATATTTATTTGTTCAAATAAACAGCTTTAAGATATTTTTTGTTTTTTTGACTCCAATTTAGAGAAAAATGTAGTCTGGTTGCAGCTGTTTGTTACTGGAACCAGTTGTGGGGTTTGTTTGACCAGTGTTTCATCCATTTGTTAAATTTCTTGATAAGGCAGTGTGAGAAGACTTATCATAGGTCAGTCAGAGCCATCCCGGTCCGTCCTTTCATACGCCGGCTGCTGCTTGTGTCATGTTTAAACCGAGTCGTGGCTCTTGTGTGTAAAACCACCTGAACACCAACATGTTCAGCTTCCATCACATAAATGGAAAACACAGCATCAGAAAATGGGCTTGAGAGGAAGAATCAGCACAGAATGCAGAGAAACATAAAGGCAGGACGTAGAATAAAGAACCAAACAGGAGTTTTATCTGAAAAAAATACAACTATTTACTTTTATCAGAAGGAATTTGTCGACATTTTCTGTGTGTGAAGGTTCCTGAGAAGCGTAAACCAGCAGGAGTTTCACTCCCAACACTCCCAGTAGGTGTGTGATGACATTTACTTTAGTTTTTACTGTAAACTGTAAACAAAATTTGGACTAAATGGAAGCATGTGCTTGAAATGACATGCTTCCATGTCATTTAAAGGGGGTGGGGGGGTCCTAAGGCCTAATCTCACACATTCACCCTCCGCTGCACAGAGGTTCACTTTTCTGCCGTTTTAATCTTAGTGGGGCTTTTTTTTTTTGTATACTCTGTTAAATGCGAGTGGTGAAATGGCATCCCCTGTGTCTTTGTCGGCACCGGTGAGGGTATTAGCAAAGAGGCTCTAAGGGGCTTAAGAGGTCAGCCTTCCTTTTGTGCAGAGACACAAAACACTTCCTGTGGGACCCTTCACCCCTCTCTGTTCTTCACCCAAAAAGCCAGGCCCTGCCTGACCATTCACATTAATCAGCCTTAGCCCCTAATGACTGCAGTAAAGCTTTGGAAAAGTGCTTCCAAAAAGGTCCTAAAGAGCCACTAAGCTGCTAACAGTCCTGGCACAGCTGATGCTGTTTGCAGGGCATCACTAAGCATCAAAGATAGCAGGGCGGGGGCTCTCCCACCCCCACATCCTTTTATAATCCCCTCTGCACACTGAAAGACAATTGGAAATCATGAGTTGAGACTGTCCCGCACCAACTTGTTGCATTACTTTTTTCCCTGAAGATTCATCCTGCATTGCATTCCTGAAGTGGATTGGTGGGAATGTTTCGGTTTGGATTGTTTGGAGGTAAATGTGATCAATGAGCCACGTTTTGGAACAGAAGGGAGAAATTTGCTCTGACATTTTCAGCTCCGGTTCCAGTCGCCGTGGTCCGGACAGGGAAGGCTTTCCTGTCTCTCCTGGTTACAAACAAATGGACCTAATGAGGAATCTGGCACGTCAGCAGGTTCACATCGCGCAACGTTCCAGTCTGAACACAAATTAGCTTTGAGAGAGTTTCTTTATAAACGTGATCATTTTGACAGCGGGGTCCAAACTTCTGGGTAAATGTTTCTGGAAGCAGATCTGGGTCAGCGCGGTTTTTGGAAGGAAGGCCGGAAACGCAAAGCCAGTGCGCCTCCTCGCCGGGACGATAGTTCCTGATCCTAAACGGCTGCTGACTTTTAGCTTTCTGTGTGTTTTGCAGTTGATGTGCGAGCGCGTGACTTTTCCAGACAGATAAATCAGAAAGTGACGAAGATCTCTGAGCAGCACCTGTGATGGTGTTTCTTTTTGTTTTTATTTTTTTGTTTCCAACCACGGAAACAAACCAAAACACCTTTTGATGAAGTAAAACATGCATCTGCGGGAGAGGCTGCAGCTGTTTGATTGTGTTTGTTTCTCGGTGTCAGATGTCTCAGGCGAGTGCGTTTTGGGTATGAGAGTTTATCTGATGGCGGGTTTTCATACCACGACTGAGTGGTTAGAACTTGTTTTATTTCACCGTTTTTAGACTCTTGTGGTGGAAAGTGTTCCGAGAATAAACGTTATTTATCCAGACGTGACAAGTGGTTGTTTCCTGAACTTGGTGTGACTTTGTTGGACCTTCCTTTGTGGCCTTCTGGCCTGTTGGAGCTCAAAGCGTTTCTTCCCGTTGGATTTCTGCACACTTAGTGCTCTGGGACCCATAAAATATTAAAAAAGCTGTTTGTGATCTCACGATAGAGGCTTGACAAACCTTCACACGCAACCAGGAGAAATCCAGGTCAGGACTGCCATGGCTTTAATAGAGAGGTCGATGTGATGCGTCTGTTTCTTCTTCCCAAACCCTCCCTTGGCCTCCGTTTCTCCAGGTGACGAATGAGTCTGATTAAGTACTTTTTGGTATTTAATCACCGTGCGGTTTGAGTTGCGAGGTCATTAGTTGAAACCTCAGACTGCCAAGATCTGAAGACTTTCCACAAGACGTGGATGACTTTTCCTGCGCCTTCGTGCTTTTCTTCTGCGGCGGAGCGAGAAGCATCGTGGCAGCCATTTTCCTAAATCTGACTCCATCTTGTTTCAGGGAGTGAAAGTAGGTTACGAATCCTGGGATGCCACACGAGCGGCTTCTGATCTTTTCTGATCCAACGCTCTACTGCGGCGAGAAAACCCTTCTGGCCTGTTAAGTCTTTTGTGTTTTGCTTATGTGTCCTGAAGTCAGATTCTTCCAGAACTTGTGCAGAAAATCTTCTCAACGAAGTCTGAAATGAAATGTCTTGATCAAATTTTCTCACCTTTTAGTTTTTACTCCTATTTTATCGCTTGGGATTAGTTTCATTTTGCAGGATTTTGCCAAATTTCAAACATTTTTGGATGAAATTCAGTTTTACACGTTTAGTCTTACAAAGAAACACTTAGAAATCAGAATGTGTTGCATGACGTATATTTACTGCCTTCAGCACCTCTTAAACACAGAAGCTTAAGGAAACCAGACATTCGAGTGCACATGCCTGACACGGCTGATATGCTCTGAATTCGTGAGCAGTCACGGAGAAGAACTGCAAAGAAAAGAAACGAGAGCGTGAAATGAAGGCTCAGCGACGCCGCCCGATTTCCTGCCACCGCCAAACACCTTCTGACCTTCAAAGTAGTACAAGACGTTTCCTCATAGGCACAGAAATTAAATAAAGATTAACTCTAACATGAGTAAAGGTGTCTCTGAATGTTGGGACCAAACAACCAACAGCTGCCATTGCAGCACGTTGAGCACGAAGCTTCGTTATCTTGGATCAATCAGTCATTATGATAAAAAGAAGCAGTTTGACGGAGTGGAATCCTGCTTTCTCAGCCTGGTCTGGTTGACCCACTGACACATTGGATGTTCATAAAGCTGCCTTCCTGCACGGATTTGTTGGCGTGCGCCAAAGCTGATGCCCTCTATGAAGCTGGTACGTTGGCGCTCATATCACCGGTT